>NC_081194.1:80659190-80961690 GCF_902713425.1 Acipenser ruthenus
TAAACCAGCGTGCATGTTTTTGTAAGTGCCCAAAAGTGTGCTAATCAACACCTTCTAAATGTGTCTCTTGAACAGTGTACTTTCAGTGATCTAAATAAAAACACCTATCTACCTAATTCTTACTGCTCCCATTTTGAAAATCAGAAGTTGCTTTAATATGCTGGCAAACAAAAAACAAAGCAATTGGCTTTTCATACAGAAACCCCTACTATATTAAGTAACATAGAAAACAAACTAGCCATTTTATAAATAAGAGGTGGAATAATTGCTTTACTTCCCATTAAGGTAATAAACAAGTTATACAGGTAAATTATGGGATACCATATCTGTGTATTTGCTTTTGTAGAAATGATCTGACCTGGTATGTTTCTATCAGTGTTATTGCCATCAAATGAAATAAACAAAATAAATAAATAAAAAAAACTATATATTGTTGCTCGTGAGAATAAAATCCTAGCAGTAATATTCTGTCGTTAGCTTTTGGCTGGGATTTGTATAATTGCTTTTGTGAATGCAGAAGCAGTTGCTTCCATCACTTAGCCCTAATGAGTGGAATTGTTGTTTAAAAGACTGCGTTTTCCTGCTGTGAAACTGCATTAGATCTAGACAGCCGAGCTCATTCCCATTCTCCCTGTCATCTCTCTAGAAATGACGTGCAGTGCTTCAAACTGTTTATTTCCACATTCAGACCTCCTCCGCACCGGCAGTCATCGGCTTCAATTACCAGGTTTCCTGAGCGGAGCCATCAGGCAGCCTGACACCAAGGTCCAACCTAATTCCCACCTTCTCCAAAGTCAAGAGCATAATGTGCAGATAAAAAAAGGTGGAAAATAGCCTGGACTTCATTAGCATGCAGAGCCTGGCTGTTCATTTGCTTGCTGCGAATGAAAGTTCTGACACTCAGCGCCTTCTGCAATATGAGAACAGTCCTCTTCAAACTACATGATGTCCTTGCTGCTGGGGAAAGGTCACTGAAAGGCAGACCCCAGCCTTGCTATCTGCTCTTCATGGCTGGGGTATTGACTGTGGGGACATCTCATTACATGCTGGATCAACATATTATCACCGTGTTCCCTGAGTGAATTGTTTACAAGTGTCTTTATCACGGGCAGAAGCCTCCCAGACAGGCCATGACTGCACTCATTTGTCTGTGACCTGCCAATTAGATGTTATCTGATATGCTGCTATCTGCCTTGATGTCTGACCAGGTCCGCTGCCCTGCATCAACGGAGCCCCATTACAGCTTCTTGCTCCCTATGAATATATCCATTAGCCTGCCGATGTGTGTATTGTTTTCCCTCTCACAGCAGTCAGACGGAGTGCTATGTCTCCATGATTTCCTATGCATGAGGTCTCTAATCAGTTACAAATAGGATTCAGTTGCTTCCTGCAATACCCCACACAATCTGCAATATGCATGGTGTAAAGGTAATACTGGAAGGACAGCGGGGGTTGTTATACAACTAGGTTGCCTTATATAAGTGAAATGCCTTAATAAAAGGTCTTAGCCCTGCGCTGTCACATTGCATTCGGGCACAACAGATGAGAGTTCAAATTGCAAGGGTGCTGTTTTGTTTTTGTTTTTTTACTCCAAATTGCTAAATAATTTGACCTCTAAAGCAAAATGCACATAAGAACAATTTCCCAGTTTCCATGTCAGTTTGATTTGACCCTTATGGGGTGAAAACACATACACTCATGCACACACAAATAAACCTTTTATGCTGTTGATGTGGCATTTGACCTGCAATTGCTAAAGAGGCAGGATGGGAAGCAGCTGACAGGCAGACCTGAATAGAACAATGTGATACACGTGCAGAAAACACACAAACACACAAACAGTGCACTGCCTCCAAACTGCTGAGGTTCTGAAGCATCCTGGATGAGCATATGTAGAAGAAGAAGAAGAAGAAGAAGAAGAAGAAGAAGAAGAAGAAGAAGAAGAATACCACCACTACTACTACTACTACTAATAATAATAATAACAACTCAGCATACAGTAGCTAGAAATAGTTTGGTGCTTCTGTATTATGTAAATGACTTTTAGAACTGTTTCAGTATTTTACAGGTTATTAAATACACAGGGAACTGATTTAGATCTGAGATATGTATTTGGTTTATTTTTTACAACATGCTTAGTACAGCATTTGTTAATTTTCAATTTCAAAATCTAACCCCTTCTTACTTCCTCTTTATTAGATTCTTCAATAGTTTAGTTCTCTGCACTGTGAGAAAGCAGACTTTCGTACAGCACGTTACTCTGTGAGACAAACCATTCTTCTTTTACTGCTACGGATTCTTCAATTCTTGTTATTGCTGCAACCAAATGGTTATTTTTTTTAAAAGAACGTCGGTGGTTTTAAACACCTAATAACAACTTCTGAGTAAAAATAAATGAAGAAAAAAAAAGGCGAGGGGGTTGATTTGATCATTTTATGCCTGATTGTTTTCGAGCAGGCTATTTGGAGATTGCCCCTAAAATAAAATGTTAATGCAATCCAAGGATATTGCCGGCAGGGTAATTGTAAGTTGAATATTAGACTTTACTTTAAAAGACCAACTGACCAACACATTGGGCATACCTACGCCTACCTGGGGTCGGGCAACTTCCTGCTACCCATGCCTAGCATATCATTTAATAAGTGGAGAGTACCAGAATGTCAGGGTTCGAGAGCAGCTGCAGGGACAGATTGGGTTTAATCATCTCTGTCCTGTCCCAGCTGCCCATTGAACCATGCCACTGTGACCAATAATCACTGCAATGACTGTACCCTCACCATGGCACATTAAAAAAAAAATATTATCGTTATCGTTTTCATCATTTTATAGGTAATGAAGCATGTTTATAAAGCCTTTACCCCAGTACACCGTCTTTATGCAAAAGGATAAAAGATTATTAATTTTCAGTTTTTGTAACATCTTTGTAAACTACAGTAAACACACTGTGGTAATTCTTTGTGAATGTAACCCCTGCATGTTTTCAAACTTAAACAGATAGCAAAGAATAGGACAAAAACACATTTAATCAGAAGACCAGATATATTGATCGGGGCAAGTTAAAGCCAGCTGATTTATATTGCACTGGGTTTTATTTGATCTCGCTTGCAACAATTTCAGGTCTTCAGGGTTTTCCATGCAGCACTTGAAGCTTCAGTGCCCATTGTTCACCAGCTGCTGGGCATGTACACACACACACACACACACACTAATCATCTGCACACACAACACAGACACACTGACACACACACACACACACACACACACACACACACTAATCATCTGCACACACAACACAGACACACACACACACACACACACAACACACTAATCAGCTGTAGAGAATCAGTCTGGTATTTCATACCTTTCAATGATTTGTGGTTTCTGACATATACCACTTCAAACCTGAGGGAATTCAACAGAGCTAATAAGTGACTGACAAGAATGACATTTCCTTTACTATACGACCGATAATTGGGAATAAAAAAACCTCACTTACGCAACAGGTCCCTTTACCCGGAAGTAATTCATATACAAAATGTAATGCTCATGTATCCAAATAAACTGTGCCAATTAACTGTGTTCGGTAGTCTGCAAAACTATCATACAACATTTCCTTTTTGTAAATTTGAGAAACAGCATGAACAGTAAGTCATCTTACAGTTAGCATGGTTGGGTTAGACAGTGCAGGTTAATTAACCCTCAAGGGCAGTATGAAATGGCTAGAAACACTTAGTTTGAAGTCAGCAAACAGCTAATGTTTCAGAGGTAGGCAATGAAATGGATTAGTATGACCATCTTGCTCCGTATTCATCAGGACATTGTGCATTGTACATGATGCAGATTACCATGACTATGGAAGGGAAGTCAGTAAAGTAAACACGACGTCTGAGGTTACATACGCTAGCAAATGTGAGCCAACGACTGCATGCAAAACAACCTCCAAGAACATAATTAGATCAATCTCCAGTTAAAAGAAAACAAATGTGTATTCACGTTCTGCATTTCCATATTAATGGCTAGGTAAGGGTTACCAGGCAGGCTTTACGGCAAGGATCTCTCGTTCTGGCATCACGCTTTTAACTCAGCCGTTTGCAATTCATAGCAATCTAGTACAATTAAAACGCTCTACGTGCACTGAAGTATGTTTTAGTGAAGCATTAAAAAGCATTCCGCCAAATTGGATTGAATAGAATGATCAGCTAGGAAATATATTATTTTTTTTTTTTTAAATTAAAGTTGAACCTCAGCATACCATATCTGGATGATACTGTCAAACAAGCCTGATCAAAAGCAAGTCGAGTTTGAAACTCAGTACAAGTTTCTCTGTGAATCTGTGTGCTAAGCCTGGTATCACAGAGGTGCCGGACGTACTTATTACTTTGGGATTCTTGTAGTCGCTGTCCTTTCCATGATATTATTAACTTT
Organism: Acipenser ruthenus; assembly: GCF_902713425.1. Classification (NCBI taxonomy): domain Eukaryota; kingdom Metazoa; phylum Chordata; class Actinopteri; order Acipenseriformes; family Acipenseridae; genus Acipenser; species Acipenser ruthenus. The sequence goes on from NC_081194.1 coordinate 80,663,616, forward strand.
ACTCGCCATAAAATTGCAAAAAATGGGATTTTACACCTTTTATCCACTTGACAGCACTTAACTAATTGCTTTTTTCCCCCACTAGACTGTAGAGGAACTGTTTATCTATTACTTTCACAAAGATGAGGGCTATGGTGTCTCTAGCGCCATTTGCATAGAGGGACTAAATTCACCTCTGACCTAAATTTAAACACAAAACACTCACATGTCGTCTAAACAAGCCTTTAAAATGATTCAACCACATGGGCAAAGCTGTGGGTTACTTATAAATCTTGTAATGGGGAGGGGTGAGGCATTCAGGGGGACCTTCACATCTGACTAGCAATTACTGTACTCATCTAGGGTGAATTCTCTTGTGTTCGGCTTTGTTTAGTGCAGTATTAGATACTGAATAAGGCTGAAACATTTCTGACGTCGGTTTTTCAGGTACTGTAGTGCTGAAGAACTTTCTGGAATAAACTGGATGATGTTGTATTCATTTGTCATGCCCTATAAACCCTACAGACTTCAAAAATAGCAGGTTTCTTCTCTATCAAATGAAAGGACTGTAATTGATTTTTTCTTTTTAAAGAAAGCCTGCACAACACTCATCCACATGTTTTTAATATTCATGTCTCTTGTTATTCAAGGAAAGGGGTTCTGCAGATGTAGACGAGCAGTGTCTTAGTGAAAGGATGCACATGCAGAAGCCATTGAGAGGAAGCTCATCTCAAGTTTAAAACTTATTCGTCAACCTAATAAAGCCCTTTTAATGCAACTGAGAAAAAAAGATGTGCAATACACACATCCAAGGCAGTCCTTGTCAAGTCCACCAAGAGAATGATTTATTCTGCTACCGTGCAGTAGTCATCAGATTGTGCATTTTTCATATCAAAATTAAGAAAACGAAAAGACAACACACTTAAAAGATATTACAGGAAACTATTCGCTGTGCACAAGCTTTAGGTCTGATTTGTGATGCTGGCAAACAGGATTGACTGCACTCACAGTTCTGAAAACGATCATTGAAACTATTTTCAAGATGCATAACCCATTCCTGTTCTTATACCGAAAGGAGGTGGGGGGGGGGGTTTGGAAGCACCAGTAATGCTGTCTCTAAATACAGCCTGCCACTTCAGAAAGGGAGTCCTCCACAGTGCACAGGTGTTTCCCCTTCAAGCGTTTCAGACTGGGAAAGCACTGCGTGTCCCTTTGCAAGTACATCAGATGCAGCAGGACTACCAGAAGCAGTCCCTGGTATGAAAGAAGGAGATGGCCCGTGCTTGAAGGGAACCTTGACTCATGCAAGCAACAACCCATTTTTTTTCGCTAGTAGGAAGAATACCTTTATTTTTGGTTTTTATTGGCTAAATTATGACTCCTGATTTTGTAAGTTATTCAATAATGCATAATTGATCATGCAACTGTTCAACTGTGCAAAGAGGTTATTTAACATTTGGTTAATCATCCCTGACTTCTAATGCTCAATCAATTTATTTTGACCACTTTCTCTGACTAGTAATTAAAAAAAATCTTATTCTTAAAACTCATAATACAAATTGTTTTAATCCTAACTTGTTCATATTGTATTCTAGAAGTATGTGCACTTACTGTAAACTATACTGTATTTAAACCTTGTATTGCCCTGTAACACCTGTAAGTTGCCTTTGATAAAGGCACCTGCAAAATAAACTAATAATAATAATAATAATAATAATAATAATAATGACTAACGTTTCAGAAAGTGTCTCTCTTAGTTTACTATTGAGAGAGGAATTGCATTCTACCGAGAAGAAGCCACTAGCCACAGCGTTTGTCTACTTGACACAGTTTTACCATATCTGGTTACATAGCACAGTATGCATGCTGGATTACAAGAATATCAGATGAAAGACATCCACAATAGTACTGATAGATGAAGAAGGGCTGCTAGTCAGGGAAAGTACGCTCATTAAAAAAACCTTGCAAGATAAGACTACTTAAACATTGCCTAAATGCAGCGTGTCCTAATCAAGGGGAAAAAAAAAAACCTTCATGGCTCACAGATACGAACAACAGTATGGCTGTTTTCTTAGACAGTTTTGTCTGTGTTACTTTATTTGATAAATTACATTATTCTGAACAACAGAACGGGCATTCTCCAAAGACTTCTTATCAGTATTTACTTATATACTTAAGTAAATGCTTACAATTGTGCTTTGTGTTGTTTCATTACTCGTTTCAATAAAACAATGACGTACATTAAATGCACAAAGCATTTGGTATTTAGCAATGTGCCAATTAAGACATTTTAGGGTCAGAATGTGTTTTGTTTTTGATTTGGTACTTCAAAACCCTATATTTCAGGAACTGCCAGAATACATTTCAAATAAATGAGTCTTTATGGTTTAATAGTAATACAATACTGAAAAGAGATGTAATGAATGTATGATATCTGTAGACAGCCTTTGCATTTATTAGGTGTACTCAGAGACAGCCCTCATTAACATGTGCAGTATATTTGCATGCTGTTACCTGGAGGTTTACAGAGCAAAACATTAATGGGGGAGACACAAAATATAGAAAATAAGGGGTTTTGATTGGAAACAACTTTGTGAAATTCTATTTCGAGAGGAATAAGATTCTAAGTAGAATATCAAAATATCTAACTGAAGCAAACACTTTTAAATTATAAATGTATTACCCACCGACATTTATATTGAGTTGAAATTATTTTCAGTAAAAGCAACCAAATGTACTCTGTCATGAAAAAGGCAAGGCACCCCCCAAAAAAAAAAAAAAATGCTGATTAGCAAATTGTGAAGAATAATTGGCTACAACAAACCCAATCTGCACAAAATAAACCAGTGCCAAATGTTGCAGGTCTCTATGAAGAAAAGGGGTTGCACTGGCAGATCATTCAGAAAGTATCTGTATTAGCTGTTTTTTAACTGCACAGATGTTTGGCTGGAGAGCAGCTGAACTCTCTAGCTGCCGAGCAGGGAGAAAGGTCTGGAGGAGATGTGCGCAGAATATTAAATTCATTTACTGCTCTTAATTCTCATGCAAATTCTGACCTATGTTAAAGCACATCAATTACATGGCATACAGTGTCTAAAAGAAGGAGACAGGTTCCTTTACAGAATTAAACAGAAGTGAAGCAGTAAAGAAAACGGGAAAGTATTTAAACATGACGCATTGACTCAGGAACAAAGGGAAACGAACGGAAATTTAAATAAAATCATGTTTTTGGTTGATGTTGTTGTGTTTCCAATCTGATTCTTTTTTTTTTTTTTTTAAAGATGAAAGACTAATAAAATGTATTCCGGTAGCACACATTTTATTGTGTTTGGAATTGTTTTTCTTTTCTAAATGGTCTAGAGATGTATGCTTATGATAAAATGTAGTTTCTCCCAATGACACAAATACTGGAAATACAAGATACAAGATATTTCCTGCATAGGTAAAGGCTGACTTTGGTACAGCTCAGATATTGCATGCATTAAGTATGTAAACATGTACTGCAAGAATGGTGTATTAGTGTGCTTCATTGTTATTATATTTTACAACACAGGTCTTTTAAATTACATTTCTGGATTATGCTTCATGTGTTGTATTACTGCATTGTATGACTATATACTACTGCTGGGACAAATATCAGAGTATTCGAACGAATATTTTTTGGCATGTATTTGGATACAAATATACTGTATAGGAGGCTGTGTGGTCCAGTGGTCAAAGAAAAGGGCCTGTAACCAGGAGGTCCCTGGTTCAAATCCCACTTTAGCCACGGACTCATTGTGTGACCCTGAGCAAGTCACTTCACCTCCTTGTGCTCCGTCTTTCGGGTGAGACGTAATTGTAAGTGACTCTGCAGCTGATGCATAGTTCACACACCCTAGACTCTGTAAGTGGCCTTGGATAAAGGCGTCTGCTAAATAAACAAATAATAAAAATCAGATGTGGTATTTGCTAGAAATGACAAAAATACCTTGCACTTATTTACCGTCTCACCAGAATTTGCGCGACAGTTTCAAAAAATGGCAAATGAAAAAAATCCTCATGTGAGATTAATATATATTAAAAAACAAAAAACAAAAACACAGGACCAACACAGCAGCTCCTCAGCCTCTATTTAAAAGTTTAGACAGTAAAAAGTAAACAAAACAGATTATGCACGCACACATAGTTATCTCTATGGAAAGCCACCTGGGACAAAAATGCGTTGTGTTGCTTAGAGCGAGCCAGAAAAAAGCAAGCACGTCATCATTCTGAAATGCTTCGGTAAATAATACCCAACTTCCTGAAAATGTTGTGTAGTGATTTTTATAGACTGTATATATTCTGTTACGACTTTCTGTTATCTGGAATGTAATAAACGAGAACCAAAACGGTAAGTTGTTTTCCCCTTCACTTTACAATGCCATGTCGACATTTTGTTTTATTCGAAGTGTTAAAAGTTCAATTTCAGTTTTCGTTTGCTTGTTCAGTTACAAAAAAGCACAAGTAAACCTCATGTTATTACTTTATGAAAATGTGTCGATTGCCACTGTTTACTGTGAAGAAACGGCAATGGCAATAATTAAAAAAAGAAAAATAAAATAAAATGCGTCGTCAGCTTTATTTACTATTTATTTCGGGAATAAACAAAACAACGTTTAACTTGAACTGCTACTTGGCATCCTTTGTTTTGTAGTTAATTTACTATGGTAAAGTAAGTCCTACACAACGTATTCTTTACTCCTGTGATATTTTTCTATTTTAACGTGTTACATATTGTAAGGTCTTGCTGTAAAATAAAGGCACACACAGGGGCCACGCCACGCCTCCCCTGCCCCTGCTGCTATGCTATATAATGGCTTTTATTACTTTTTGAAAAATGAACAAATATTCAAAAAAATATTTAAATTAAAATCCTGTGTTCGTCCCAGCACAACTATATATATATATATATATATATATATATATATATATATATATATATATATAATTACACACACGCTTTTTTTTAAACAATGGATTACTTCAATAAACCCAGCCTGCCTATATTTTTCACTCAATATTTATTCTTTCATTTATTTTTTCTAGTGAAAATTAAATGAATAGGATGAAATAATGGGATTGATCCCTTTCATCAGCCTTTAAAAGAGCCCAGTGGTGAAATGGTGTTTGGAGGCTCTCTTCGTCACCCCCAATATGTACAGCCTTTCAGCTCTGTGCAGCACGAACAAAAAGCTCTGCAACAATATCAATTAATCATGCAGGCAGCGAACAAGGAGATTTATTCCACTACAAATAGCCTCACAGAGGGACTGAGAATGGGGGTGATTAGCATGTGAAAAGGAGAGCAAAACTCCACAGTTCAACAGCTAAAGAGCAATTTGATGGGGCTGGGATGGGGAAATTGCTTGATTAGGGTCTGCAGTTGGAGGAGACACAATTAGAGAAGCTCAGCTGTGAAGCATGGCAATGAGACAACACAGAGCACAGTCACAGTCAAAACACGAGACAACACACAGCACAGCCACAGTCAAAACACGAGACAACACACAGCACAGTCAAAACACGAGACAACACTCCTGGAAAACCTTAGCATACAAATAACCTTTGTTTTAATAGTATTTAAATATCCCCAAAATCTAAAATAACAAAAGGAGCCAGTATCTCTGCTTGGCAACTACTTAAGCATTACAATACAAGCAGGCCTGTTCTACTTAAGCATTACAAGCAGGCCTTTAAGCTTCTATGCAGCCCTAATACTACTTTTGAAATGTTTTAAATCAGCAGCAGTACTTGACCAGCAGTGCTCTGCTTTGTGTTTTTAGTGCTTAGCTTTCATATCTTGTATTTTAGCCCCTGTTAAAAAACATAACAGAACCAATAACTGTGCTGTGATCGTCTACGGTACACGTTTCCTATTGAATAAATGAAATGTCTCTGTTGAAGGTATGCAATTGCATTAATAGGGATGGAGATGATAACCATATTAATAAGGAATCACAGATTCATGGTTTATGCAGATTGAGAAATAAGCACAAAACATATGCAACACAATTTAAATGATTTTTACTGCACTTGAAGAATATGCTCTATAACTGAAATAGTGCTAGCTACAGTAATAACAATGCAATGTGATAATACCATACAGATAGACTGGAACATTTCATAAGTTCATACATAGTGTGTAGGGTGTCTCTTATTGATGTCAGCTCATGCAGTTCGGGTTCCTCAAACTCTGTGAAACTACGTCTCTTATACTGTACAATTAGAGACACCCTACACATGACGTATTCACATAAAATCACACAAATGAAGAGTGCACTCCGAACACTTTCAAACAAAAAATATTTATATTTGTGTAAAGAATTTTATTTCACCCCCCTTTGTGAAATAAATCCAGAATGAACTGCCACAGTCCTTGAATGCGTTTAGGTGCTGTGTTGTGGTGAGACTAATTATTAAAAACAAAAGTGCCACTTGCGCCAGTAGCATTAAAGGATTAAATGTCTTTGTCTTGTTCAGATGCTAGCGATTTCACGTCTTGTTTTTCTATGTCTGTAATTTGTTCTTAAAAAGGTACTGTACCAGGTATATATGTGTGTTTTTGGTTTTGTTTTCATTTTTGGTGTGGTGTTCTATGCACGAGGTAAGATAAGAGGTACTGGAATTTTGGCAAATACTGCACTGTGATTGGTTGATTTCTAATATGTTAGAAATGTCAATAAGATATTTATCAACTTGTTTAAAGTTCACGTTATAAGGCATTTCATTGGAGGGGATGACACTCATCTACTTTACCAATGCACATTAAAATAATTGATTTAAGATAATAAGTGTATCTGCAAATGAGTCAGTTCACAGAAAAACACATTTTCATTAATTATTCCATGTAATTGTGTTAATTATAACCAATTTACATATTCAAACAATGTTAATTGAATAAAAGACCAACTCTGAACTTCAAAAAAGGTAGATTTTGTGTTAGGACAACCATTTAAGAAAAGTGTGTGATTAATGTTCTAATTTGGTGTTATTAGTGTTTTAATTGGCTTATTCGGATTAAAATAAAACCCCACTAAAAGCTGATACGCAGTGCAGACACATTTGAAAACCTGAAAGCGTTTCTCTTTACAATATGGCAAGATGAATGAAGTGATCTGATTGCTGAAATGGAGATAAGATGATCATATACAGTAACTGAGGATCCAACACAAACGTGTACCAGGTAATGTATCCAGTTCATATTTTTCTAAGGGTTACCAACATCAATATATTTGTTTGCAAATGGTTTGTGTTCAGACACTGTAAAAAGACACATTATTTTGCATACACAAACATATAAAAATAAAATAAAAAAAAAAACAATATAAATAACCATTGATAATCCTATTTACTGGAGATGACAAGGAGACCATATGATTGATAAGGTCTTCTCGAAACAACAACATACATAAATGAAAGAAATGTTGGGACTGAGTGCAACACAGATCTGGGCATCTTGTCACCGTGGTCTTCCAGGCTGGAGCTGTTACTACAGGACCCTTGCATTTCAGACTCTATTAGGGTGCACTCACTGTGATATCTTTTAGTACTTACTTGCTGTTTGATTTACACCCTATTATTGTCATCTGGCTGCATGAAAGCCAACTGATAAATATTGCAATTTATTCCAAATGGGTGGTTTTTTAAGAAGATGGCAATTTTAAAAACGTCTGGGTGTTATTTAGAATAAAATGAAATGGAACGATATCATTTCTCATAATGATAAGGGTGTGCAAGTGAATTCAGATGCAGCTGGCGAGAAGGTAATTGTTTCCTGAATGTTCATATTAAACACAGTAATTGCCCCAGTAATATTTCAGTCCTTAAAGGAAAAAAAAAAAGAATCACTAGTCAATATCTCAAATCTCCCAGGCAAGTCGAATATGTCTGGTGAAATCAGCAGAAAACTATGTAAACCTCCACTTTGAATAATTGTGGAGCTATACAGTAGTTGCATGTGTTTTACACCATCATACTTTTCATTCATAATAGACATGCATAACAGGTGCCACATAACAGGTTAATTTTAATTTTGCTTGAGAGTAGCCTATATTATTTTACTTTTTATTTCAGGATAAATCCATTAATTTTCCCAATCTGACAATCTCCTGCCCTCAAATGTTCAGGAATTGCCTACAAATCTCAGTTTGTGTTGGTAAAAGACTTTGAGATATACCCTGGCTTGAAATGTAATGCTTCTTTACAGAACCGAGTGCACAAATAACCCTTTGCACAGTATCAAACGTGTCACTCCAGCCCAGTTCATGTATCTCTCTATCTCTCTGGTACCTCAGCTAGGCAGATTGTACATTGTTAAACAGACCTAGGCTGAAGCAGATGCTGTTACACTGGCCGTCATCTGCTGCTGTTCAACGGAGGTCAAAGGAACAAAAAAAGAACTACAAGCAGGTCCATTAGCAGGGATTTGCATGCGGAATCCAGACCGCAACAGACTGAATGAGGTGTTTTTGTTACACAAATGTACATGGTGTTACTTATACAGTATTTATAACTATTGGTTTTGAACTTCTGTAGTTTTTTAGTGTTGTTTAGTAGTCGCCAATTGTTTTTTTTTTTTTTTTTATAATTTTCTCCCAATTTAGAATAGCCAATTGTTTTTTAGGCTCTGCTCACCGCTACCACCCCCGCGCTGCCTCGGGAGAGGCGAAGACGAACACACACTGTCCTCCGAAGCGTGTGCCGTCAGCCGACCACTTCTTTTCACACTGCAGACTCACCATGCAGCCACCTTAGAGCTACAGCGTCGGAGGACAACGCAGCTCTGGGCAGCTTAAAGGCAAGCCCGCAGGTGCTCGGCAAGAATACAGGGGTCGCTGGTGCACGGTGAGCCGAGGACACCCTGGCGACCTAAACAACTCCCCCCATCCCAGGCGGCACTCGGCCAATTGTGCGACGCCCCCTGGGAGCTCCCGTCCATGGCCGGCAGTGGAATAGCCTGGACTCGAACCGGTGACATCCAAGCTATAGGGCACACCCTGTAGTCCACGCAGAGCGCCTTTACCAGATGTGCCACTTGAGAGCCCCTGATCTTTTGCTTTTTAATTAAGAAATGTGAAACTTACTTAGAAAGTATTTTGACATCACTGTCTCTTTTTTTTGGTTATTAACATGTATTTATTTATTTGTTAAAACATTCACCTTGGGGGTGATGCAAGTATGGGCGCAGTGCAAATAATGCATTGTGGACAGGCAATTATTTTGCACTGCGCCCAATGTAAGCTTAAGAGCAATGCAAACTACTCAATGCACAAATAATGATCTGCAATTATGATAACGAGGGTCTCAATGAGCACATTGGTCTATTTAGTGGCCGCACTTGCAGAGATAGGAGTACAGAGAACAGTAGTTGCTTTATGACATTTGTGGAGCATGAAAATACAAACCAAAAAAAATGTCAGAGGAAGGGCAGCAAAGCTGAAATGAGGGACTGGGCTATCCTTCCAGACATTCCAGCTGTGGTCTGAAAGGAACCAGAGGCTAAGTAGTGCAGAGAACACAGCACTGTCACATGTGCAGGGATAGCGGTCCCTAGATTGCCGCTGGGGTGTAGCTCATCCCTCAATTCAACTATTAGGTCTAACCTGCGGAGTGAGACAATAACGCTTTAGCACCGCATCCTCTGGCATCCCAAACAAAGTGACCCTGGGATTGAATATGCAGGGTCTTCTTCGTCTTGCCCTTCTCCTCCGAACGTGTTCCTGCCTCTCCTCAACCAAGCGTCTCTGCATCAGGAAGTGTACCACAGCATCTATCCTGAGACCAGTGACAGGTCTCTGCAGGTGTGTTCTTTTATACAGCTCTTAGTTACTCACTTCTGCAATGGCTTGCTCCTTGTAAGAAGAGCTGTAAAGTTTTTGGAGGGTCAGCAGTTGCCTAAGTGCAAGGCAAGATCCTCACATCACATTATAATGTTTGCGCCACTTAGTATCCAGATCCCGCCCAATTCATGCTCTTTTTTTTTCATTTGAATGCATTTCAATATAATTGTAATGGATTAATGATAGCGGGTGCAGAATGCCAGGTGAACACCATTCTTTACATATGCTTCACTTTTAACGGACAGTAAAATCAGATTTTACGGCTGCTAAACACGATTTACAGCAGCATAATGGGAGTTTTGCACCCGAAAATCACTTTGCGCGTATCCTTACATCACCCCCCTTAACATCCCACCTGTTGACAGCTAAATAACTATTCCTTTAAAGAGTCCCTGGGTTAAGAGGACACAAAGCAGATATCAGTAGAACAGTAGGTGGAGTCTTCTGAAGCGACACATGTTTTCTTAGTAGTTATGAAAGAGCTTTAGATAAATGAAAGCCAGATAGCTTAGCAATGGTACAGGCCACATTTTCTGTCACAGGGGGCGCTGCTATAGCATTAGACTCCACCTGCAGATTTGCAGTGTTCACTGTGGATAATGTCATGGAAACAAATGGTGGTCAAGTGACTTTTGAACAACCACTTATAATAGTTGACCACCAGGTGACACCATGCACCAAGTAAAAAGGTAAACAACAACACCTTAATTGAAGGGGTGGGGGGCGTTTAGACAAGATATTGACTTTAAAATCCATTAACCCAATACAGGACTTTAAATAAAATATTATTATCATTATTATCATTATTATTATTATTATTATTATTATTATTATTATTATTATTATTTCTTAGCAGACACCATTATCCAGACGACTTACAGTTGTACAAAGTATCACATTACAGATATAAGCAGTTATAAAATACAATAAAATCAGTAGTAAATAGGAGCAGATTTAAATTCACTCACACACACACACACACACACACACACACACACACACACACACACATATATATAGTACAAAGCAATTTACAAATGTCCCCAAATCTACGGCATGTATTGTGCAATGTTTGGGTGTTTTCATTTAATGGTTATCTCAAATAAAGAAAATTGCATTTCACCGTGACCTCGCAGCAATGAGACTCACACCTACCACATACCACAATTGAATTGGTCTAATCCTGATTTTACAGTAACGTGAGCTTAATTTATGCAATACAACCCTTTAGGAAAAGTTCGTGTTATGTATGGCTCAAACAAACTGCTATGCAAAAGGAGCCTCGCCAAGGAAGAAGAATATTGTACTTAGAATATAGTATAAACAAAACATATATGATTACCTTTTGAGGGGTAAAATATTCATACCTTTCGTAAGACTTCTGTAGCCAGAATCCTGTGTGTTTGCGGCTCGCAGGCCATTGTGGAATTCCAGATTGAAGTCAAATCAATAATGTGTTGCACTCGTTTGCACTGCAGCAAGTTAGAGATAAGTTCAGTCCAGTGCAGTGTATCTGTACCGACCTTAAGTTGTATAAGGATGAAAACAAACGTCTTTTTGACACTGAAAAGGTTCTCGCCTCTTTTGCCCTCTCTCCCCCCCAGCTCTCCACATGGATTGAATGTTTACCAGCAATGCTTTCTGGGAGTCTGTGATTATGACAACCAGGTTAAACAACGAGGAACCTGCTGCTGAACAGTGGACACACGTTTCTGTAAATTACAAGGAAACCCATGGCGTTCTCTGAGAAGGAATATTTTGAGAAAACCGGCAACATGCAACACAAGTTACACCAAAGGTAACTTTATAATATAGTATTTTAATTTAAGCGATTTTTCGTTTGTTTAGCTAAATCGTCACCAGGCCAACTGCAGACCACGGACTAGATTTACTAAGGCTGAGCTTCCATTGATCACAACAAACTGAAACGCAGGTCCAATGTATTGAGTACAAAAACCAGCAGCGTTATTTGTTCAAAATGTAAGTTGGAATATGTGAAAGTATAATAACGTTCAAGGCAGTCGTATACATGCGCGACTGTACTCCTTTATAATCAAGCGCACAGATTGGGCATTCCGAGTTCCCAGTGTGCACTTGCTGCTGCTTGGCTACGACCAAACAATAATATTGAGAAGTTTTGGCATGACATTGCCTTGAACGTGGCGTTCTTGTGGTTGCCAGTATTTTATGTTGTTTAAGCAGAATATTTAATACAGTAAAAAAAAGAAAAAAAAAACGGTGGCATTTAGATCTCCCATTTAGTTAAGGGTTAATGCATAGATATAAACTGGAGTGTTACGTGTGTGTGTGTAGCCTAGGAGTCACAGCGGATCACAGGATCTCTGTGTTGATATAGCTTTGTTGAAGATATTACTTTTCCATACGTCTTATTTGATGTTACTTTTTTGCTTTTTACTAATATTATTTACATACAGTATATGCATCACCAGCACCTGAAATTAATCCACACAGACAATACATAAACTAATTAAAACATAATACACAGACGCTCATAAAAATGCCTAACTGAGGATGGCTTTAGGAAGGCCTACATAAGTTATAAGCAGTGCCCAGAATGTTACATATTTTAAAGAAAGTATGGAAGCTGCAATCTAAATTTGGACTTTGCCAGTAGCATATGCACATTATAGAATTATCAAATAGTATAGGCATGCACATATAGCCAAGCAATGCTAGAATTGTCAGAAGACCCACTTTGAATTATTATTATTATTATTATTATTATTATTATTATTATTTTGCAAGAGAAGCATCAATAATTATGAAATGCCAAGACTAGTTGGTTGGAGAAGTCATTTCCTCTCTCTCTCTCTCTCTCTCTCTCTCTCTCTCTCTTCTTTTTAATGTTCTTAATACTGTTATGCCTTTTTTATCAATAAAACAAAATGTTGATGTTAAAAAAAATATTAAATAAAAATCTATATAATCTTTCAGCTATATATTGTATATTAGTCTACATGCAATGTACACACCTATTTAACATCAATATGAATCTCTTTTTTAACAGTGAAAAAAAGAGGTTGGAGCTAGAAAAGCAGCTATTTGCATATAGCAGATCTGATGAGCGAATGTGAGTATATCACACTTTTAAATGTATTGTACCAATACAGTTTACAATGGCCCAGTGTTTTTTTGCATCAACCTATTATTATTATTATTATTATTATTATTAATTTCTTGCTAATGATTACAATTACTCGGTTCTACAGCAAAGATTCGTTTTGGTAAATAAGTGCAACATGTGAACAGTTTGGAAGCATTTTAAAAGTACTTTTTTACACCAACATTTGCAAAGCAGGCTAGTATCAAGCCAGCTTTTGCAGTATGCGGTGTATTGGCAGTCACCATTGCATAAACACACTTTTTGTGGGATAAATGAAGAACAAGTATCCCATCTGTATTGGAATTGGATGTCTTGCCTATTAAAATATATTTTTAAAAGGGGATGGTTATATTCAGGGATTTCTTTAGTAAGAAAGCAGGCAGAATAGGGTCAAACAGGTAACATATGCATTCCCGTGTAATGCATTTATTTATTTATGTATTTATGTATTTATTTGTGTATTTATTTTAACTAAGTTGTTACAATAGGGGGAGAGGATGTGAAGTTAATAGTTTAAGAAGTAGGCATACAGTGCTAGTGTCTAATGAATACTGTGCTTGCCTACTCCCACCAGCTAGCTGGTAAGGTATCACTTTGGACATGCATACAGCACCACATTGATGATGAACATTTTAGAACCATTTAAATGAGTACAATACAATTACAGTAAACACAGGATATGCTAGTTTAAAGGCAGAATTATTAAGAACCCCCTCTGTTCAGACCATTCAAATAAACCCCACTGTATTAAACGTTGCCAGGAATAGTCTTGCTTGTATCTGTATCATTGCACACTTCAAAATGTGATTGCCAAATGATATTTCTTTTAAAAAAGAGCAGTGTTGCTCCAATTGCTTTCTGCTGGTAAATAGACTGTTTTATTATAAATGTACTGGGTATAAATGGAGGGCTGTCATTCAAATGTCTTTTTTTTTTTTTTTGTCTCCCAGTAACCAGATAAAAAATGCTCAACTCCAGTGCTACCTGAAGGAGATATGTGAGAGAGAGAAACGGGCTCGGATTAGAAACCGTGAGTTCCTGAAGGATTTTGATCGCATTGAATCACACATAAGGATGCTGGCTACTCATAATAACACTCTCCATCAAACAAGGGTAATATTGGTAGGATTTGAACTGGGGTTCATATCTTTATTTATTTGTTGCGATGGAAACCTCAAATTTATACCCAAATGATTTTAAATGAAAATTAATCTGAATAACTTGTACCCTGCATACTGCGATTAGGTCTTAAAGTAGGCCTATGTGTTTAAACTATTGCATTGTGCCTGTTAATCCTGGACTGTATTTGCCTTCCAGGACTGGAATTGGGCCCCCTTGGTTAGAAGTTTCTTTTAGCAGCATTCTGGATTACAGTTTATTTCTGCCTTTACATAACTTATAGTAGAGTGCAACATCTCATCAAAAATGTATTGTGGATACAATAGGCTGTATTCAACAGAGGAATGAATAACTTGCAGTATTAAAAAAAAAAAAAAAAAAACTTTGCAGCAAGAGAACTGAAGTATGTATAGGTTTTACACACACTGCAGGTATATTGACAATCATTATTGCCAGCCATTTATGTATTTTTAATGTGAAAAAACAATTACGTAACACAAGCCTGAGTTTTGTCAATGTACAGAGTGATACACACACACAGGTAACCTTTTACTGGACTATTAGCTGCATTAAAGACAGTCCTATCACATTATATGTAAAATACTTCTAATGTGGCTACACACAAAGCTAAAGCATTGGTAAGAAGTAATAGGTACTGTGCATTATAGTATATTGATTTTGGGTATATTCTAGGGCTGTAAATCTACGTTTAATTGACTACACGTGAGCGAGCTTGCCACTCACTCGGGTTCGTGCCCCTTTAAGAACTGCGACCCAGGACAGAGAAATGGAGTTTTAAAGCGCGGCTGCGCTATTTTTATTAAACAGAAACAAAATAAACACAAAACAAAAACCTAACTCCGTTTTGGAGCGCTTACTAAACAGGTACTTTCCCTGGCTAACTTGCAGGACGGCTAAGCCGTTTACCTGGCACCACAGAACACACACGCTAACACAGCACTTACTTACTCATCTGCCTCCTTCTACTCAGCAGCCTTGAGCAGACTGACTGCTCCTCCTAAATACCCTGCACCTGGCTCTAATTTACAATAGCTACCAGGTGCAGGGGATAATTAATAATAAAACAATTAACAAAACTAATTAACTAAATACAAAAAGGTGCCATTTTTCCTTCAGGGAGGTTTTAACCCCCTCCCTGCTGTCTCACACAACACACTGCCTTACAACGTTTAAACCCATTGTTAATCCAATCGTTTAACCATTTAAACGGCCATAAATTTAATGTTTCGCTCATTTCATATTTTTTGATTTTACTTACAATATTTTAAGTCATATTTTAACCTCAGTTTGCATAAGGAAGGACTGTAAGTTAGCACTAAAATGTAATCTATTTTAATAGCATAAAAAAACATTCATAGTTGATTTTACGACGTACCATTTCTCCGTAAGCTCCATAAAAAGTGTGTGTATCCAACATCGAAAAAAAACATTAAAAAACATCTCTATTTTATTTATTTATTTATTTATTTTTTCTTAAATTTAGTAGTCGTTTTTCTCCCAATATGAGATATCCAATTGTATTTTAGGCTCAGCTCACCGCTACCAACCCTGCAAAATATCCTGGACTCGAATCAGCGACCTCCAGGCTATAGGGCGCGTCCTGCACTCCACGCGGAGTGCCTTTACCGTATGTGCCACTCGGGATCCCAGCATCTCAATATTTAAATTAAACGTAAACACAGTGCACAAGATGCATGGTGAGCCGTGGATCCCCCTGCCGATCTAAGCCCTCCCGACCCGGGCAGCGCTCGACCAATTGTACACCGCCCCCTAGGAACTCCCGGTCACGGTCGGCTGAGACATAGCCTGGATTCGAACCTGCGCTCTCCAGGCTATAGGGCACATCCTGCACTCCACACGGAGCGCCTTTACTGGATGCGCCACTCAGGAGCCCCGAAGATTTCATTTTTAGTTTCATTCACTCGTATATTGTTGGCAGGAAACAAAATATGTCCAGAATCAAAACCCTTTTTTTTCATTAAAAATCAAAGCCGTAGGGGTGCTCGAGTGGCGCTCCGTTAAAGGCGCTCCTCGTGGAGTGTCCTGACCTAACATACTATTTGGGTATGAAATGTCTGCCTTTAAATCACAATAAATGTCAAATGTTAAGAGCATCTTTCTGCATTTATTACGATATAATGATTTCATTCACGGTCGGAAATATACATATTTGATGCGCTTACACAAGAATCTGAAATTGCATCAGCTACTCAAGGAGCCGCTAATTCTTTTCTTCCATGTCATACACGCGTAGAGAGTTTATTGACCAGTTTAAAAAAAAATGCTGCAGTCTTGGAGCAAAGCAAGTGAAAATGGCGATGTTCCTTCACTATAACCTGCCATAAGGGACAAAGTGACAGCTACTTTTGTTTATTTATTTATTTTTCAATTAGGTTTTTACACCATAACCTGCTAAAAGGTGACAAAGTGCCAGCTTTTTTAGTAGTTTGGTTTTATTTTTGTTGTTTTTTTTTCCAATCTTTTTTTAAAAGCAGACCAAATTGTAAATAGTTTTGTGATGCAATAAATATGCTTGTTTACACAGCAGTATGTGGGAGTTTCTTTATCTTTTATTTATTGGAATCGACAGGAATGGCTTTGGGAATCGATTCTTGGAGTCAATCCCATCGATTCTCAAATTAAGAATCGTTTTTGGAATCGACTCCAAAAACTTTGGAATCGAACACCCTTAAAGAGAATATAGTATCTTTGGAGATACACAACAACGCAGGAAGTTGGTCCGTCCTTAATTAATGCAAGACGTCTTTAGGGTGATCATGTGGGAGAACAGGTCAGGTTTCTTTAAAGGGGAAAACCATACATATAGAAAGAGAAGCATATCTATGCGGAAAACATGCAAAAATAATTTGATAATATATTTTACTGTTAAGTTGCATTTTAAACGTATAATACAAATTTTAAACAAAAATATTTTTAATCCACGTTTAAACCCCTACAGCCCTAGTATATTCCATATGTGCCATTCATTTACAATCAAACTGATCTCTGGTTTTGAAGTGGAAAAAAATCAGGTCTTGGTTAAATTGGTTTAGTTAAAATGAAGTTGGTTTGGATGATTCACATATGCCTACTTACAAACTAAATGGTTGAAACAAATCAATGATTCTTTTTAACTAGACCATAGTATGAATTAATAATTTATGTAAAAGTTCAACCAAGTGACCATTTTATAAAAAAAAGCAGGTAATGTAATTGATAATGGAGATTTTGTTCAACTCCTTCATATAATACAAAAAGCATGCCATTATATAATTTTTTTAAATCAGAGTTCATTTGAGGGGTTTTGTCTTTTTTAGCTAAATAACACATTGTGCTACACAAGAAAAAAAAAAAGTGGGATACTCTTTTTTTTTTTTTTGTAAAAATATGTGCAAAATACACCCAGTACTGAATTTTTATGG
Organism: Acipenser ruthenus; assembly: GCF_902713425.1. NCBI lineage: Eukaryota > Metazoa > Chordata > Actinopteri > Acipenseriformes > Acipenseridae > Acipenser > Acipenser ruthenus. The sequence goes on from NC_081194.1 coordinate 80,681,141, forward strand.
AATCCAAAACTCTATCTTTAAGATAAATGTTTTTTTTTTTTATTATTTGTTATCAAATGAGAAAAATAAAATATGTTTTAAACTTATGAAATAAGAACCATTTTAACAGTTCATCAGAATTTTAATTAAAAATGTTGAAGTATTTTGTCTAAAAATCTGCCTAATACATCAGTATGATGGTGTTGACATGTACTTGACAAAGTTGACGTGATGTCTGACTGAGGTGACTATACAGGAATACAAAGACTTTCTCATTAAAACTTAAAACAGTGGTTTATTAAAGTTTAGATCAAGCCACAAACATTACTGTTGATTGTGATTATAAAAATGAGATGAACAAGAGAAAATCAAACATTCAGATTAGTGTTTATTTTTCCCATAAGGTCACAAGTTTGAATTGTTTAGAAGCGTCTATATATTTAGAATAAGGTAAGCTATAGCTTTGGAATTAAAGTTATTGTTTCTACAGAGAAAAGAATACATCTTTGAAAAATGCAAAACTAGGCATCAGCTTGAAAATATGGAATGAAATCCTTTTTTGGTGAATGCCAAAAAAACCAGAGGGGAAAGAAAATCATCAATGGATCTAGTTTAGTGTGTTGGCCTCTGCTAACTTGTTTGAATCAAGAGACGAGGAAAAAAAACATGACAGCTCAAAAAGTGTAAAAACCTACCATGTTCCAGATGTATAAAATGTGAAATTTAAGAGCTAGGTAGCAGTATATTAAGATGTTTATCCTATATAAAATACATTGCTTCTGGAGAGATGCTATATATCTCTCTCGTGCTGCTTGCAAGAATAGGAGAGGCATTTCCACTCAGCTTACTGGTAACAATACATCTACGAGAGCACCGAAACACACAGCTCTTCTGCCTTTCCTGTGCTGAAATGTAGGCTGTGGGCCATGGGGGTGTGGAACTTCCAGTTTCAGGTGTGAGGTTCGACATCTACCACGATGACTTTAGCTAACCACCAGTGATTGTCATACAATTCAGTATTCTTTACACTGAAATGTTTCTAAACACACATGTGGGGTTTCATTTTTCACCTTTTTTTCTGATATTCACTGATACGTTTTGAAAGGCTTCCCATTTTGATGAGTTTAACTGGTACCCCTTCTGGTGTCATGTCCTCAGTTCTGTTCCACTGTTTCCACTTGTGTTATGTCATTTCTGGGTCTGAAATGGTGTCTTTGTTTCAGCATCGTTGACAGGTTTGAAGATAACATGCTTCCCTTGCTGGAGGTCAACGTACTAAATGAAAGCTGCCTTTGCGTCTCGTTGATTGCACAGGTCCAGAGGATTTAAGACCCTCTAGCATTAAACCTGCATTTTCATGGTACTGACATAGAAACGTTTCTGGTTTTGGGTGCTGTTACATAAAAGGGCATTAGAGCACAAGGTAAGGAATAACTGAGTCTTACTGTTGGGTTTTCTGTAAGGAATTGCATGTGCAGGTTTAAAAAAAAAAGTTTGCACAATTTTTTTTTTCACCGAAATTATTTAAGTAATGTATAGGGTGATTAGAAAGTAAGTTTACCACAGCAATGATATGGTGCATAGAAAGTAATTTTATTACATCAAATCACCCTGTATATTTACAACATTGTACCCACAAAAGTAAATAAATGACTGAGATTAAGGATAGATTACAGGAAGGTATATAAGTGTTTATCCGCTCTGTAAGCATATAGACCATTTCTACATTGTGAATCTGATGGAGTTGATGTCTTGCGGAGTAGACAAAATATATATTTTTTTACATTTTATCAAAGCACCAGACAAAGCAGCCATCTTGTTTTACTAAAGTTTCAAGGTAACACAAAGTGCAAATAAAATTATACATTTTTAATCTTAAATCATGTTTTGATTTTAGTCTAAAATGTGTACAGAGTTGACATGTTATGGATGTGACAATGTTTAGAACAAATTAGTTTGGTTTATGTAAAGAAAAATAAAATACAAGGTCATATGCTGCCCTGCTGTATAAAGAAAACACAGGAAGTGCAGGAAAGACCCTTGGAACATATCTGTCTCTATTTATGCCTGATTTAAACTGAATTTTAAAAAAATCAATAAATAAATCAATAAATAAATAAATCTGATGTTGATAAAGATCCTAGGACAGAGTTATGAGGTTAATATTTTGAACATTGCAAAATTATTTTCAGTAAAGAGTAATTACTGTGCTCAGCACACTTTAATTTATACAGTTGTCTGCAGCACATTTTCTTGTAAGAATATTTGATACTTAAAGTTGGCAAGCCTGTTTTGTCCAACTGTTAAGAATCAGATATGTAAAAGGACCCTTACAGAAATGCAGATATTTTAGGGAATTGTGTTGTATCTGGGCTCATAAGGGTTTTTCAAAAGCCTCTACAGTTCCATAGATTTGTGCTGCTTCAAGCATGATGGAGGTGACTGAAAGAAAGCCAGTGGTTTTAGGCAGCATTGTCTGCAGCTAACAATGCATTCCTGTGGGTATTAAGAGAGCTTTATGTATTGGCTTAACACAGCCAGTGCTGTACTCTGTGGACCATCTGCATCAGAAGGCCACGAGTTCAAGTCCCATCTGAAAAACAAAATCCTTTTAAAATCCCTGTGCTAGATGACTTAACTGTGCTTCCCAGCCAAACCAGGACGTTTGTGTCTGATAATACTTTTAAAAAAGATGCATTTTTGTTTAGTGATTTACATAAGAGAATTCAACTGATCCACTGTGCTTCTGTTTATATTACAAATTTCAGTTCAGAAATCTCGTAAGAGCATTCATTTTAAAGGTCCAGCCTCCTGTTTTTTTCAGCAGTTCTGTTCATCATTTGGAGAAGATTGCCACAGTGAACATTTACTATGCTAACTTAGTTAAAGAATTTAACAAGAATCAACATTGCCCTAAGACGTAGAAGTGTAAGATAGATAAAAAAAAAACCAATAACTTCGTCCCATCTTTTGTCAGAATCCAGTGTAGACTGACCTGCAAATAATGCATTCGGGTATAATCAAGGGCTACAGAAATACCCAGTTACTTAGTTTTCTGCATAAAATAGTTGTTTATGTTATTTATGTCTTACAAAAATAGAAAGCATTTATACAGTATTTTGTTATGTACTTTAAGATATTGGATGGGATACATGTGCTAACAGGGAAAACAACAACGTGCAATAGATTGATCTTCACAAACCTGGCAAAAAGACCTGCATTAAAATGTACCCCTACGTATATCTATCTTTGGAAGCAGAGGATAAGCAAGCCTGAATATGTTTTTCAGCCCCCTTCCCAAAGGCAAGGCCAGGATCATTTTGTTAGGAATCTATATGTGGCTGTGGCTCATCAATGTAGCGTAGTTGGGTGCCGATGTTGGTAATAATGGTGAGCTTTCTTGGTCTTGTTCATAATTTGAAGTTGTTTTTTAAATTTTTTTATATTTATCTGCCTTTTGCTCCAGGAAGTGATACAGGGTTTTATTTGTTACTGTTTCACTTTATCTTGGAAGGTGAATTTCAGATTTTATAACAAAAAACTAGAGGCTGATGAGCAGTTCAGATTTTAGTTAATACACAAGAGCCTAATAACACTATGCATTTGGAAAATGATTGATATGCTTATCATATCAAGTAAATTGGTGAGATTATCACTTAAAACTGAACAGCAGTGCTCCAAATCGTAATATCAAATTAACAAAACCAGTTAATTATGTCCTTCCGAACGAACAGCATAATGGTGAACAAAATGCAGTGAAGTGGTGCTGTGTTGAAGTTCTTTCTTCCCAGAGGGTTTGTGCGACTGGTTCTCCTACAGTATATGTTATCAGTTTACAGTACATGCCAGCAATTGTGTACGGCTATGGACAAAGGTTTTGCGTCTCCTAGAAATGTAGGATTCAGACATTAATACAAATTAAAAATAAACTGTATGAACATAATGTAGATCTTTTATTTAACATCATGTAATCAAAGACACTACAAAATTATATTGCAAGTGTCATAATAGCCATCATAGTAGTACAGTATTTCATATTTAAAAAATGTTGTCAGTTTTTCGTTACGTATATGTAAAACTACAAAGCGGTATATCATTCAATATGTTAATGTAGCATTATTCAGCAGCTTTCATTCGACTTTAAGAAGCAAAATGAGTTCATTCTATAGGGTGATGCAAAACTTTTGTATGCATGTTTTGTTTTTTTTCCCCCCAATGTTTTTCAGTGTTTTGAAATAAAGAAAAAAGTATTTGTACACCCATTGCATAGTTACAGTAAATGAGCACGTGATTGCGTGACCATAGTTACAGTAAGTGAGCACGTGATCACTTGACCATAGTTACAGGAAGTGTGCACACGTGATTGCTTGACCATAGTTACAGTAAGCGCGCACACGTGATTGCTTGACCATAGTTACAGTAAGCGCGCACACGTGATCGCTTGACCATAGTTACAGGAAGTACGCACATGTGATTGCTTGACCATAGTTACAGGAAGCACGCACATGTGATTGCTTGACCATAGTTACAGGAAGTGTGCACACGTGATTGCTTGACCATAGTTACAGTAAGCGCACACACATGATCGCTTGACCATAGTTACAGGAAGCGCGCACATGTGATTGCTTGACCATAGTTACAGGAAGCGCGCACATGTGATTGCTTGACCATAGTTACAGGAAGCACGCACATGTGATTGCTTGACCATAGTTACAGGAAGCACGCACATGTGATTGCTTGACCATAGTTGCAGGAAGCACGCACATGTGATTGCTTGACCATAGTTACAGGAAGTACGCACACTTGTTGGATTCTTTGTATTTGTTGTTTGGCATGTTCTTAGCAATCACTGGCATTCCTGGGATCTTTTTATTCTGGTTGGCCTATATGTTAAAGATGCATTAACATACACAGCACATATGCACAGTAAGTCATATGTTTACTGCATGTAAATGCATATGCGGTGAGATGACTGGAAGAATTGTGATGGAATTTGCTAACTATTATTTAGCACAAGTAGTAGATAAGAAGAGGACGGTATATTGAGGCATCTCTCTGTATGTCACTTCTGATGATTTACTTTTTCTTTATACTCATTTAATCTATTTTTCATTACAGCCCAGGAGATGTCACTGACTTATTTCCACATGAAACCTCTTTTGCAAAAAGTGACCCTTTTGTTCTTTAGAAGTTAATTACTAAAATTGAAACATGGTATTTACAATCATCTCGATCATAAAAGTAAAACAAAAAAATAGTTTCCATTTTTCAAAAGTAGTGTGTTTTGGATTGATGTGTTTTGGATCTGGTTAGGCTTGTCTTGCTGTTTGCCTTGTGCACAGAATCTCCATAATCAATATTTCTGGTCCTTAATAGAGGGTTACAATATACTTGCTGCACATAGCACACAACATAGCTACACTTTGTGTAGTTTTGTGTTGCAATTTGCATATATACATAAATTCATTTTTCATTATTAAACATAATACTGCATCAGCGTATTAAAGCCTTGTTCTATTGAGCTCATGGATTATTAAACTCTTCAGTATCTACAGCTCTGTATTATTATTATTATTATTATTATTATTATTATTATTAGGAAAAAGGGACCAAATTCCTGCTTTGTTCTGATTTTTTCTGAGAGGAAAGAGCTTTGCTGTTTGTGAATAGGCTTTATGTTAATTTTTATGTTTCTGTAGAGTTGTTAAACTATAATGAGATCTTTTGAAGATAGGTTTATTATTTATAAGGGGTTTATGCTTCAGTAAAATGCACCCTTTCCACACATGTGCTGTATTTTTTTCAGCATATCATTTTCTTAAGTGCTCTACTAAAGACATCTTTATTTTCAGCATAAAGAATTCAGAGAGGCTTTCATTTCTTACATTTGAAAATTAACTATTAAAATGTTGCAGAAACACAGATGAACTTGTGGAGTATTTATTTACCGTATAAACTATGTATTTGATATGGATGCAGTCTTGTACAGAGTGTGTCACTTTTTTGTATTCAACACTACAGGATTGAAAAAAAAATTTAAAAAATGAATCGGATGTCATTTTTTAATCTGATTCATTCAAATTCAACAACAGAATGACTGACTGACCGACTGGCACTTTGCCAAGTAACTGCGTTGCTAAGCAGATGAAGGGCTTGATCGAAGTAATTCTCTGAATTCAGCTGTTTGCTATATGTACACATTTATTTTCCATACGTTGTACTTGTTAAATAAACATAATACATTATTAATTATGCTGCTTATTTCACTCACGAGGATGACTGTAAACAGCCCACTTTCCTCCCTTTTTGGGGGTTCGCGGCTGGATTTATTTTGAACTGTTTAGATAAGATAATATAATAAACATTGTCCACTATATAGACTCTAACAACATTCATCTTATACTACAGGACCTTTTAACAAAGGCTTTTTTGAGAACTAATAATGACAATGAACAGACATCAACAGAGTCAACAAGACATCTATTCACAATGGGGTCTGTCACTCTTAACATCAACAGTGACACATCTCTGAGTATAGGCAGTATTACTACCTGACAGCTGCCAATAAGAGAGCAAACACCTGGGAGTGTTGAGTGAATGCCAACAATTCGGATTTGCTACTTTGGATTTAGAGCAAATTACGTTTTACAGTGAACCGGTTTCTTTCAGGTTTACTGGTGATTAAAACTAGCGGGCTCCAAGAAATAACACTGAATTATTTACACGTCCTAAGAAAGGTAAACAATGTATACCATGTTATTTTTAAAAAGGACACAGTAATTCTACATCTGGGATTTGATGAGAACACGAAAATAAATAATTATCTAACTGAGCCCCATTGATGTGTTAATAGTGTTTAAATATACTGTACAACCTTTAAAACGGCAGCCCTTCATAAAAAAACAATTTATTTGCTGTTTGTCTAGTTTTTTGTGTGCTGTTGTCCTTGTAACTTGACTAGGCAGCCTGGCTTTAACATTGGTTCTATGGGAAAAACTGCATAGCTTCATTGTCAGCGCACCTGTTCTGATACTCGACACAAAAATTTATTATTATTTGTTTATTTAGCAGACACCTTTATCCAAGGCGACTTACAGAGACTAGGGTGTGTGAACTATGCATCAGCTGCAGAGTCACTTACAATTACATCTCACCCGAAAGACGGAGCACAAGGAGGTGAAGTGACTTGCTCAGGGTCACACAGTGAGTCAGTGGCTGAGGTGGGATTTGAACCGTGGACCTCCTGGTTACAAGTCCTTTTCTTTAACCACTGGACCACACAGCCTCCTGTGTGCATACGTTGATTTTTCAGGCCAGCTGTGGACCAAAACAAGGCCTTAAAGGAGCAGCATGTTTGGATTTTCTCACAGCCCTCATAGCTAGCCCTTAGGAGACCATATTACTGTTTCTGGAAAAAAAAGAAGACAAAGTAAAACAGATGCAAAAATAGAATTTGTTTTATTTTTAACAGGTGGCATATGAGAATCAGATTCAGAAGCAATCATCAGTTTGGAAAAATGACACTGAGTTAAGAAGAGAGCAGAAAGGAGCATGTGCAGACCAGGTAGATCTATGAATTGTATTTAATCAGACAGAATTAAAACAAGACAAACAAACAAACAGTATGCTTAATTTTCAATCAGAGATGTGGATATTGGGGGGAAAAAAGAATATTCATTTTGATTAAATGTGCTCATATTCTTTTCAAAAGTCTTTTACTAAAAATGTATCAATACAATAACAGCAGAATATTTGGAGAAAGGACTGTCTACCACAGTGTTTATATTATGATTTAAGATTGTAATGGTATAGATAAGGTGAAAATTATTGAAGTGAAAAGTCACATTTACTGGAGCTGTTAAACTGATCTTGTGAAAAAAGGTTGAGAGCCTGGATCCAGTTTATAAAGATCTAAATGTCTTATGGACTAAAACACACATGGATGTTCTAAAGATAATTCAGCAGAAGAAGGACTATAAATGAATGTATTCATACACTCATGTTTTACATCTGATAATGTTAAAATGTTATGTATGGTATTTGAACATAGACGTACAGCCGTAGTGCAAAAGAGTGAAATGTACCATTGCTCAATTATTAAAGAAAGGAAAATTGTACTCAATAAAGTTGCCAAACCAGAAATGCAGTTTAATTTAGGGGCCTGTTTTAGTCTTAAGTAATTTTTTATGGGTATGCGATACAAGTATGCCTGGCAGCGGGGTATACGGAGGAGTGCCTGTGTACAGACTTACAAACCACACAAATGCTTATTCAATTGTGATGAAAAATGTTATTGTTGATTTGAGAATCTTGCTCATAGTTTTAAGAAAATGTGGTTATCAACTCAATACCATCACAAAGAAGAGTATGACGATCAGCCCTTTAAAGGAAGCGAAACAAAACATAGTTCAGAGGAAAGCATAACTACGATAAGGAAAACATTTTTCTATGTTTAGAATTTCAATCATTAGATTGTGTGGCAGGGGCGGGTGGACGGGCATGATTTTGTCGGTGGCACAACCTTAATGTTTTCAGCCTTCCAACAATAAACGTATTCAGTATCCATCATACAGATAAATCTGTAACATGGTATACGTTTAGCTGTGTATCTGTAATAATACAGGTGTCTAATCCTTGCTGCTGTATCTGTATAAACGATGTAGTTCAAGCCCATAGCTGCTTATTCCTTCACTTAAAGCCGTTAAAGCTATTTTATATGAAATGTCTAAGACATCTCATAATAACTTGGAGCATGCTGTCTAGAGCAGTCACTTGTGACTCTGCACAACCCCTCCTCACTCCCCCCACCCCACCCAGCTTGCAGATATTGTAATGAGCAAAATGGTACCATCATTCCATTATGCATACAAGCTATTGCTGGCAGCGTGCATGTCCCTTAGGCTGCAGCATTCATTAAGAAAAGCTTACCGGGCTGAAAGCTGGAAACAGATGATAACGGGATACGATTTTCATATTTAATACATTCCTTGGAAGAGCACGCGCGTGCCGCAGATTGATAGAAGAATCAATTGCTACTTTAGTGAAACACTTTCTACTTTGCCCTGCAGCTACTGATGGAATCATTCACCCAAGAAATTAACTTTTCCTCCTTTTACCTACTTTGTGGATCTGCTGGGCAGACTGCATGGTTTACAGTGAATGTTATTAAGTAGCTAACTGTTTGGTATTTGAGACTCTTATCAGAAAAGAAACAGAAGCAATGCTTTTTTGTTATTATGTTGGGAAGAAGATTTTTACCTTCCCCTCCCCTTGGTGCCAAAGCAGACATTAATCACGACTTGCGTTAAGAATTGTTAATCAGATTAAAAGTTAAAACATTGATCTTGTAACATTCTTCTGAAGCAGCTTTAAAAAAGATAAGAAATCCAACCTTGACCCACAAACTGTGGCTTGACATCATTAAACAAAACAAACAAAAAAAACGTTACAGACTAATAGAATTTTGAAAGCGTTTTTTCAGAAAAACAAAATGAAGAAAACAATAACAAGACAATATGCAAAAAATATAAAAGCAACACAGCGAAAAACAACGACATTCATACTATGCCACCACTGTTAATACAAAATTATAGCTACCACTGACCTGAAAAAGTAGATCACCATGAACTACAGGACATCCACTGTATGCACATGCAAAGATGAAGATTGGACATACTGTGCATACATACAGATAGATGCTTCCATATACTTCTGCATTGTGATACTCCAGATGTAAAAAGTGTATCACACACAAACTTATTTCAAGTCTTTTATGATAATGTCACCTACCACTTGTGAGAACCCAGGCAGATTATGGGAGTCAATAGAGATGATCTTCTCATTTACATATGGATAATTTCACTATCCTGTTAATATCAACCACACTTCCATCACACTGCTAATATTACTTCAGGACATAAAAGCATTGCTATTAGACAGTAGACGTTTTAATGTGAGTGAGTGGCTGTTGAAAGTTAATGTGTAGTATTGGAATGAGTTTAAAGCATTTTGATATGTAATAAATATAAAGCTTACATGTACTGCATAGTAGATTAATCTCTCTTCATTGCAACCAAGTGTTGATTGTTTTAGTGATTTTAATGAACACAAATCTTGCACTCACTTAGTTTAATACACATTCAAGTTGATTGTTGCTAATAAAATAGTTCCATAGATTTTTGCAGTCATGACTGTCCGCTCACTCTATAGGTCTGAAATGTGCAGTTTTTAAAGAAACACATGTTCTAGCAAACATGTACTTTTTATTGTAAAACTTGATAGCTGGTAATACACTATTATCTCTGTTTGCATGACATGCTTTCAGATTGTCTTGCACTTCATGGGTCATTTCACCTTTCCTGTTTGTGACAACAAGCTGCATCCCTTAATCACTGACAAGCTTTGCAGCCAGTAAGATGTTTTGACCTCAAAGACACTGCTGGAGTGAAATGACCTAGGAAGTAAAGTGTTAACAGACTTCCTGGAAAGCAAGACATGAAAACTGAGAATAGTCTTTAACATATTTTCATACCAGATGTAATGTTTTAAAACAAAAACCTGTGTTTTCTATAAAATGTGTTTCATTCAAAACTGCACATTTGAAACCTATATACCTGTAGTGGAAAATTCATGACAGGTAAGATGAAATTATTGTGTTAGCTACAACCACTTTAATGTTGCAGTGTTTGTTTTATTAAAACAGCAAAGAGAGGTCAGTGGGACCATCTTATTTTCTCTAAACCAATTTAGTATTTTCTATAATTATATGTGGTGTTTCTAATTTGAGGCTCACCTCAGCAAAATACAATTACAATATAAATACCTGTACATATAGTAACGCTTTAATAGATGAAATTTTTCTGAGTGAATTGTCAGTCATGTAAACATATGTATTTTGAATGTATTTCTTTAAGGGAAAGCAGTTACCTGGAACCTCTGTAGCTCGTCTTGGTGCAGACCTCGCTGAAGGACTTTACCAGCCTGCAACCATCTTTATGGGGCGCCAGAGCTGCAGCTATTCAAGCAGCCCAAATTTAGCAGTCAAGCGGAAGTCCTTCCAACCAATAGAGCATTTTCACAGTCCTCCTCTGCCTTCACCTGTACAGGAGGAGAAGCACATTCCAGGTAGGTCCAAGGCAGTGTCAACAACTATCGAACATATCATAGCTTCAAATGACTTGTCTTGTTTGACTGTGTCCCATACTTGTGATTCATCTGTGCTTTGTACCGTAGCTAAGAAGAATGAAGAAGCTGTTAAAATGAGGAGAGGAAGCAGTACTACAGAAAACTCCAGATCATCTGAATGTAGTGCCCGAATAAATTCACCTGAATATAGGGCAGTGTTGCAATCTGGAGTCAGCACGGCAGTTCAAGGGAGATGTACTAATATCATTTCTGAAGAAATGCATAGAAATGAACCTCCACTAAGTCCAACATGTCCTTCTCCTATTATCCTTTCCAGAAGTGGATCTTCATTAAAGATGCACAATGACCCAGGTATGCAGCAAGAACACTTGGAAGGGATTTTTTTTTTTTTTTTATAAAGTTGTATGAAGGAATGATCTTTTCATTACCCAATGCAGATTGATTGATCAGAACACTACAGTGTGATAAATAATAATAATAATAATAATAAGTATTATTATTATTATTATTATTATTATTATTATTATTATTATTACAGCGTGATTCTGTTCTGGTAATTAATTCCTTTTAATAATGTTATAATCATTGATCTTTCACAAGCACATTGTCTGCACTTTATATACAGTAAGAATTATGAACAATATGGTTTATTAACTAAAATAGATCCAATTGCAAAATATAAGAATAATATATGTGATCATGGCCTGGTTTTGTATGTTATTATTAGGAGAGCCTCACTTACAATATGGGCTGGATTCTCAATGCTACCGTAGTTAATCCAAATTTTCTGTAACACAATTTAAATAAAATAATTAAAAATAAAAAACAGCTCAAGACTACTCACAAGCCCAAGGATTAAATATCGGAGTTGTTTATTTCTGACTTGTTACATTGTGATTTTTTTTTTTTCCAGCTCTGGAACAAAAACAGGAAAGTGTTCCTCACAGCCCAAACCATAGTACCCTACACAATGTAGAAGACAACACTGCAGACACCTCCAGTGATCTTACTGTTTCACTGAGCGAGGATGAAGGGCAAGAGGGACCACCTGAAGATGAGGGCCACGTGGATCTCCTGGAAGAAAAGGCTGGCACCCCTGAAAGTGCTGGGCTTACTCACTGCAATAAAGAACCGTCACTAGTGCCTCAGCAAAGAGGCTGCACCAGCCTTGTACAAGCCTCTGATCAACAGGATGCAGCTGACACATCTTTGACAAATTTAACTGCGGAAGAGTACGTATTTTTCAGTTATTAGGAGTCCTCAGGATGATTTCTGAATTATTAGTGGTGTAGCTTTGCTTATTACTGCTAATTACACTTGATAAAACCTGCCAGGAGTGCAGTTGGAGAGCGATAAGGATAAATCATTTTGGGGGCCACGCCCCCTACTTTACTTAAACTATCTCTCACAGGGAATGCATACACCCATGGGTGGGGACAGAATGGAGGTGCTGTGCATATGTCAAACTTCAGTTATACATATAAAGAACCTTTTATTATCAATATTGATGAAACTTGGTCAAGACGTAGCACAAGTTATTGAGAGTGGCAGAACCCGGGGGAACCTGTGGAGGTGCTGTTTGTTCATCCGCCTGTATGTCACCAGTACATTTACAGAACCAGAACCACTTATCCAATTGTGATGAGCATTCTTTAGCACAAGTTATCTACGCGTGTGTACAGTATGTAGCACGCTTTTACTTTAGGCTGTAAAGTGATGACACTGATGATAAAGTTATATGTATGGCAGGGAATGTATTTTACTGACATATTTATAGTAAATGTATGTCATGGTGACCTGCTTTTTGACAGTATTAAAACGTGATTGGCTGGGGTATCTTGATTGAGGCTTTTCCCCCACATGCTGTGGATGTACAGTAGTTCATGGTGACCTACGCAGTAATGTTTTATTTAATTTTTCATGGCCGTGGGATGTAGGTCCATTCCAGTGTCATTTTACCATTTTGTTTTCCTGTAATGCAATACTAGTAGCTCAAGTCATTTACATTAGAGGGGTAAGGAAATAATAAAAAATAAAAAAATAGTTTATTTTTACAATGCTTCTTCTGTTTACACAAATATATCTCTGCTTGGAAACATCTTGATTGTGTTATAGCATGATTGTTGGTACAGTGGCTCTCAAAAGTATTCACCCCCCCCCCCTTGGACTTTTCCACATTTTATTGTGTTACAACATGGAATCAGAATGGATTTAATTAGGAGTTTTTGCCACTGATCAACACAAAAAAGTCCATAATGTCAAAGTGAAAAATAAAATCTACAAATTGTTCTAAATTAATTACAAATATAAAACAGAAAATAATTGATTGCATAAGTATTCACCCCCTTTGCTACGACACACCTAAATAAGCTCTGGTGCAACCAGGGTGTGACGGATATTAAAATAAATTGTAACATTGAAGAGATGGGCTTTGTATCAGAAAACTGGTGATGGAGTTGGAAATTGCGTAAATAATTTGTTACATATATATAATGGGGATTGATTTTATTCTTAATACAAGGCCGGTAAAATGTGACTGATATGTATCTGGGTAACAGATATCCGAGTTCTGACTGTACAACTATTACCATTGCTCATTACATAATACAACTCTATTACCATTGCTCATTACATAATACAACTCTATTACCATTGCTCATTGCATAATACAACTCTATTACCATTGCTCATTACATAATACAAATCTATTACCATTGCTCATTACATAATACAACTCTATTACCATTGTTCATTAGATAATGTTATTACCATTGCTCATTAGATAATATTATTACCATTGCTCATTACCTAATACAACTATATTACCATTGCTCATTAGATAATGTTATTAGCATTGCTCATTAGATAATGTTATTACCATTGGTCATTGATCATGATACAACTGTATTACCACTGCTCGTTAGATAATACAAGTTCCCAGTTTGCGTTGCTATTATCTGAAAGACCGAGCATGAGAAGACAATTTAAATCCTAAATAATGCATTTTGTAATCTGTGCTACTTTGGAGACGTAAACCATTAATTTAAAACAGAATAAAACAAGAGAAGTAGTTTAGGAATACATAATGCTACCCTTAATATTCAGCTATCATTCTATAGTTGTTCATATTCACACAGTGTGACTTTATGACCAAGCTTATCTTTTGGTAGGTTTTTCAATAGAGCTTTGTAGTACACACTAGTGTGCAAGGCCATGGTTAGTGTTTATATCGCTCCCACCATTGTTCAGTGGTGCAATTTAATATATTATTTGATTATAATTCTTCACAGTATGATCTGGGCTGCACTGAAAAGCATAGGCTGTACTTCAGCCCACTAATAATAATAATAATAATAATAATATTAATAATAATAATAATAATAATAATCTGTAGTTCAAACAATATTTAATCAGATGCTGCTTTTTTGTATTGTGTTATTTTCGATGTACAGTTTAGAACAATAGAGACTTAACGGTATGGGATTGTATAATGGAATTGTAATTCAGAAGGGCCTCGTTAGTTATCCTCTTTTGAATGACTGCTGACAAACACGTTGTAGTAATTATTTGATAAATGGTATGCTTAAAATAAATATATTTCATGACCCAGGGACAACGCTGTAATGTGTCAAAAGTGGAAAATCGCACACATTAGCAGAGTATTATTCTCCTTACTCAAATTACTAGATCTAATTGGTGCCTCTCTTTTTTTTTTTTTTTTTTTTTTTTTTTTGAGAATGTCTGCAGTGCAGAATTGAATGTCGAAACAGTACATTTACAGTTGCAGGTACAGCATGACCTTCATTAATTCTTTATTGGAGTAAATGCAACAACTGGCAGATGGTTCTGTACAAGATGTTTTTGACAATATGCAGAATAAATGAAAGAAAAGGTCAAACCAATGCATTTCTCTTCCCCATGCTAGTTATTGTATTGTCCCTGCCTGGAATGAATATCCCTGGCAAAAGGGGATATGCTGTTTGCACGTACGTGCATGCAGAATGTCCCACTTTAGAGAACTGCTTGTCCAGTTATGACTAAACTTGTTAAGGGCGTTCTTTAGCACAAGTATTACTGATGGTATATGGAGTCTGTCCATTCGTCTGAACACTTAAAACACTAGCAACACTTGTCCAGTTGTGGTTACACTTTTTTTGGGTGTATGTCACCATGTGACTCATGGTGACTTCTGCAGTGTGATACTGTAGCTACAATTGATACAGTGAATTTGTAGCTTGCTATCATTTGAACATTTAATCCCAGCCTCTGCTTAAACCATTATTTAAGAGCAACTACTTTGAGATCAAGTTCCAATAACTTGGTAAAGACTAGTTTGTATGAGCAATGACCCTTTTGGTCTTTAATAAAAGTTCGATGTTGGTTTAAAACAGGGGTCTCCAACCCTTGTCCTGGAGAGCCCCTATCCAGCAGTTTTTATAGCTGTCTTTACATTATCAGTGGCTAAAGATCTGGAACACCTGTTAATCTTGACTAATTATGCCAATAAGTAACAGAGAGATTGGTTGTAACGAAAAGCAGCAGCCACAGTAGCCCTCCAGGACCAGGGTTGGAGGCCCCTGGTTTAAAGTGACCCCCTTTTTTATTGAGACATAGCATTATTTTCTGATACCAGTTGTGTGTTTCATTCCAATAGAGTATTTAGTTTTGACGTGTCATTGCATAATCAACAGCTACGTTGTATTGTGTACTGCAGTGGTACTCAACGCTGGCCCTCGAGATCTATTCCAGTCCTGGTCTTTATTCCAACCAGGTCCTAAATTAGTTATTTGCCTCTTAACCACTTCAATTAATTATATTAGAACCAGCTTGGAGTAAAAACCTGGACTGGATTGGATCTCGAGGTGTACTGTCTGTGCTGTACTCCTTTTGAGTTGGATCCTGAAAATAGCAGCACTACACTTTCTGTTGATTGTCTACCCAGTGCAGTGCTGCCAACTCAATTCAAGATTCTCAAAGGGAAGATGGAAGACTTCCAAAATCTATTCAGGTATATACAGTGCCTTGCAAAAGTATTCAGACCCCTGACCAATTAATTCTCTCATATTACTGAATTACAAATGGTACATTGAAATTTCATTCTGTTTTGATATTTTATTTTAAAACACTGAAACTCAAAATCAATTATTGTAAGGTGACATTGGTTTTATGTTGGGAAATATTTTTAAGAAAAATAAAAAACTGAAATATCTTGCTTGCATAAGTATTCAACCCCTATGCTGTGGAAGCTCCCAGTTTACACCGATGAAAGAAATTGCCCTAACAAGGACACAATTACCTTACCATTGGCCTCCACCTGTGAACCATTAAAGCTGCTGTCAGATTTTCTGGATAAAAACCCCACTGTTGAAGGATCATTGGCCAGGCTGTGAATCTGAAGGAAAATGAAGACCAAAGAGCATTCTACAGAAGTTAGAGATAAAGTAATACAAATGCATAGATTAGGGAAAGGGTACAAAATAATATCCAAGTGTTTGGATATCCCAGTGAGCACAGTTGGATCAATAATCAGGAAGTGGAAGCTGCATCACACCACCCAGGCACTGCCAAGAAAAGGCCGTCCCTCAAAACTCAGTGCTCAAACAAGAAGGAGACTTGTGAGAGAAGCCACAGAGAGGCCAACAATCACTTTGAAGGAGCTACAGAGTTCAGTGCCTGGGAGTGGAGTAATGGTGCACCAGTCAACCATATCAAGAGCTCTGCATAACACTGGCCTGTATGGGAGGGTGGCAAGAAAGAAGCCGTTACTCAAAAAGTACCATCTGAAAGCACGTCTGGAGTTTGCCAGAAAGCATGAGAGTGACCCAGCTGCGATGTGGGAAAAGGTTTTGTGGTAAGATGAGACCAAGATAGAGCTTTTTGGCCAAAACTCAAAGCGCTATGTGTGGCGCAAACCTAACACTGCCCATGCCTCAAGACACACCATCCCTACAGTGAAGTATGGTGGTGGCAGCCTCATGCTGTGGGGATGCTTCTCGTCAGCAGGGACTGGGCTTCTTGTTAAAATTGAAGGAAGAATGGATGGAACAAAATACAGGGAAATACTGCAAGAGAACCTGCTTCAGTCTGCTAAAAAAACTGAAGCTTGGGAGGAAATTCACCTTTCAGCAGGACAATGATCCCAAGCACAAGGCCAAAGCAACATTGGAGTGGCTCAAGAACAAAAAGGTGAATGTCCTACAGTGGCCCAGTCAAAGTCCTGATCTCAATCCCATTGAGAATCTGTGGCACCATTTGAAAATTGCGGTCCACAAGCGTTGTCCAACCAACCTGAACAACCTGGAGCAAATCTGCCAAGAAGAATGGGCCAATATCACTCCGACACTGTGTGCAAAGCTGGTACATACTTACCCCAAAAGACTTAAAGTTGTTATTGCAGTGAAAGGTGGCTCTACCAAATATTAATGTGTGGGGGTTGAATACTTATGTAAGCAAGATATTTCAGTTTTTTATTATTCTTAAAAATATTTCCCAACATAAAACCAATGTCACCTTACAATAATTGATTTTGAGTTTCAGTGTTTTAAAATAAAATATCAAAAAGAACGAATTTTCAATGTACCATTTGTAATTCAGTAATATGAGAGAATTGGTCAGGGGTCTGAATACTTTTGCAAGGCACTGTATATAGTGTATAATATGTCTTTGTCTATAGAACAAAGCCCCAGTTCTGTTTCTGTGCTTTCTCTATTTATTGCAGCTCCTGCACTTTTAATATTATTACTGTTTCACTAAATCAGTGGTGTGAAGTTTCCTACAATGTAACATAACTGAAGTAGGAGTAGTAGTAATATTAGTATTATTATAAATGCAGTTGGAATGTAGCCTATAATGTGAAGAGACTTGCATTAATATGAAGACATTCTGACAACTACACTGAATGAGACCCACAGAGAGAGCAAGACCCAGGTTGTAGTTTGAGACTTGCTGGCAAAGCCAATAATAATGTAGGTTTGGTGCCCACGATGCATTCATCTTGTTAAAGGTCTCTTTTGAAGAGCACCGACAAATAAAGTGGATAGAAAGACGATGACTATTTCAAGGCCCACGCTGAAGGGAAAAAAGGCAGAGCTTTTGCCCATGCTACTTCAGCTGCATTGAAGAGGACTTAGCGCAGATGGATTGTGCACTACACAATGTCATGGATATAATTCAAACTGCCAGCTTAATCAGGATGTTACCAGGAAATTACCTGCAAAAGAGAAGGCTCAACCTCTGACCTCCAAGCCCATTATAGATTGTCATAAATTCTTTTTTTCTTTTCTTTTATGTTGTGGGTCGCTGGCCCTCGGCTGGGTTTTGTGGACAATTCACTGAGGGCCACCCAGAGCTGAATGCTCAGAAAACAGGTTCACAGAAAGAAGCACATGTATGAGGCATATACTTAGACCTTTTAGAAACTTGCTGATTTAAGAATGTCTACTCCAAACAGAATATAAGTGCAAACAGAATAGAAATGTGTATAATTCTGTTTCTACAAAGGTGAACTAATTTATAATTTGTGGTACTGTATATGCAATTTCTAAAGGCTGTGTCTTTTATAAATATAATTTATGCTGAAACATAATTACTGTAGCTACAGTAGGTAAAACCTAGTTAATAGGCAGTTGTATGTTTGTATTAGCCTGCGGGTGGCTGAGGGTTATATTTCTGTGCTTTTAGGGTTACTGTAGTGTTGATAGGATTTTCGTCCTGATTTGCAGTTTAGCTTAAAAACTTGTATTACCAGTAATGCTGTTGTCCTTATACTGTCACCATTAGTTGAACAAGTTTAAAGATATTCTTTAAAAAAAAAATGAAATCACTCAAATAAATGTTATGCCATCAGATTTCTAATGTAAACAATGCAAAAGTCTGTTTGCACTTTTCAGAAACCTGGCAATTCATAATAATGTGAATACAAAGAAGCCATTAAAGCAGCTGTTTAAGCTATCAGAATACATTAAAACAAAGGTTTGGAGAAGCTTGTTTGTGTTCATTTAGGCTGTTGTTTTGCCATGTGCACATGACTGTTTACTTTCAATTACAGTTATTTGTCATACCAAACCTTTTTTTTTTTATATATATATATATGTATGGTAACATTATTTTGAAACGAAATATTTATAAACCATGTTACTACTATTATAACATTGGAGCCCATCATTTTTTTTTTTTTTTTTTCTATTAAAAAGAGTTTTAGCCAGGGCACTTGACCCTTGTATAGGGAGGTCCTCATGACAAGTTTACATGTTCTGTTAGTGTATTGAATAACATCTTATGGCAGCAGCATTAATACCTACCAG
The DNA here is from genome assembly GCF_902713425.1 of Acipenser ruthenus. Lineage (NCBI taxonomy): Eukaryota > Metazoa > Chordata > Actinopteri > Acipenseriformes > Acipenseridae > Acipenser > Acipenser ruthenus. Next base: position 80,700,568 of record NC_081194.1, read on the forward strand.
TGGTGAGTCATGTTAATGATGTGCAAGAACACAAAATGTGATCGCTGTTTTTCTCAAAATATTTAAATATCATACTCGTGGCTCTGGGGCCGTTTCTAGTTTTTACGAGTTAAATGGTTACATTTAAAACAAATTTATATAAAAACAACAATAATGTCAAGTGTGAAGCCAATTACATGCAAGTTTTGTTAATATTAGAAACAGCATAAAACACATCTGTGAGTGAATTGTGTAATTATAAATGATCAGATATAACCATATTCTGACGAGTGTAGATTCCTGATAAGCTGCTTTTTATTAAATCTGTACTTTTACAGGAGTTGTCTGTCAGTTGAAGAATTCTTCCATTTACTAAAAAGTATTGAAGGAAGATTGAATCAAACCAGCACAGGCAGCTTTGCGCTATATCAATCCTCGACTGTAAGCAAAAGAAAGCTTAATGATATCATAAGGTAAGGTAAAAAGAATTATTTTACATTTCTCCTTTTGGTTCTTTGTACAATCTTGGGTTATTCAAGACAAACGGTTTATTTACTTCATTTTTATTGTATTTAGAATGATCTGATCGTTCGAGTATAGTCACTTTAAATCAAGTGCCATTATTCATCTCTTACAGCACACTCTATTGGCACCTACTTGGGTTCCAAGGGTTTAGCTCCCTCCATGATTTGCTATTTGAGTAACTGCTTACTGTGTGTATTTATCACAACAGCTACATTAAGTGACTCTTCTTAAAGGAATACTATCGCTTTGGCCAAATGTTTTGCATCACCCTATAGAATTAGATATTTTAGACATTTGTGATATAATTTTGTACTTTCTTTGATTAAGTGATGTTAAATAAAAGATCTAAATTATGTTCATATAGTTTTGTTTTTTTTTAATTGTGTCTCAATCCTAAAATTCTAGGTGGTGCAAAACTTTTAGCCATAACTGTATATACTCTCTGAATTTCCATATTATTTATTTTTAACATGTATTATACCATTATGTCCTTCTTCATATATTACTGTTTCTGCACTCTGAAAATTTCTGACAAATTCAGTGTCTCTGGATAGAAGAATTGAGCCTAGCTCCAAGTGCACCCCTCATGGTCATTTTAATACTGGATTCATTATGGAAATCAACCTTGTTCAGGCTTGCACATTGCTTAGCTTTTTTTTATACATCCAAAATATTTATGAATGCCAAAACCTTAATAAATTATGACTAATAACATGTATCATTGGATAATAAACATATTAAAATTGTGTATCCATAATTTGCATGGTGCTATAAAAGTTTCTTAATGTTCATAATAACATTTATTAAGGTACATTATTCAGTTTTGTATGTCTCACATTTGTATGTACTCCATTTTTGTATACAAGCGTTACAACCATCCTAGACGACCAGCCTTTGTACTCTTATAACAGGCGGCCTACTGGAACACGATTAAATGTATGCACATAAATATAATGTATTCTGAATTATAAAACAGGACTCATTAACAGGTAACATACCATTTATATTTTTTACTTCAAAGAAATAAATACCAATATAAAAAAAAAACATGTTTATTCATCAGTTTGAATGGAATAATATTTCATGCAGACCTAAATTGCACTGTGAATGGGCACAGAGTTGTAAAACAAAGTGGTTAATAAATGCCTATTGTCCTTCAACCCTGCTCGTTGCACTTGCTCTTTGTATCTCACAATGACCATAGGGTTACATTTGAAACACTTTTTTTTATTTCCAATTCATCATGACAAACAGATGTTTTTTGTTTGTTTTCTTTTAAAAAAAATCCTGTTCTCTTTATAGGGTTAATTAAATTGGTTAGTGGTAAAGTGATAGTTAGCGGCAAGGCTACATGTGATTAATAGACCATGCATGACCTCTTCCATATGTTTTTGGGAGTGGCTATAGTTAATTACTGACATGCATGATTTGAATGGCTGTTCTGCTCAGAATCTTGACCAGCTTTCCCCATTCTATAGAAATAGCTCACACCGCTCCATATATTTCACAGCCTTTGTCATCGGAAGGGTAGCTTGAGTGGAGAGGACCTCGAAGCCTGTGGAACAGCTGTCCTTCATCAGCTTCAGAGGTTGTCACGGAGCACGTCAAAAGGGTGTTTGTTACCAGAGGAGATACTCGCCAACAACTGGACTTCTGTGGATGAAAACAAATTAAGGTGTGCCATTTTTAACCCTGCAGCAAACTAGTGGACTTGAATAAAACATAAGGGGACTAATGTCAGGTGTTACTACATGAGAATGTCTTTATCAGGATGAAAATAAATAAATAAAAAAGAAGAAATATATATATATATATATATATATATATATAATGTATATAATGTATATATGTATATAAAATAAATATATTTATTATATATATATATATATATTTTTTTTTTTTCTTTTTAACTTCAAAGGTTCAATATTAGCTTATTAGGTGGATTACATTAAGGATTTAAACTGCATGAACTTTTTGAACCTCAGTTCCGGATGCTTCTGAAAGGAGTCAGGCTATTTGTGTTTAATTGTGTGTTTTATATAAGCCCATAATACTGTCTATGCAGACATTGACATGTTCATGCCACCTTTGAACCTGAAAAATATACTGTTTTAGAGCATTACATAAAATATATAGAAACAATTTGATTTGTTTTTATTATTAATTAAGGAATAGATTTTAAATCACCAATCTTTAAAAGGAGGCCTTACTTGTTTCCCTATTGTGCAGATTTGTAAAACAACCTAATCTGGAACCTCTATAATCTGCAGAAGGTTTTTTTTGTTTTAATACTTGTAATACTTTTCCAGTGAATGAAGCACATTATCTCTACACAGTTAGTGAAATAGATTCCATATAAAGAGGTTGCTGCCTGAAGACTACAGGGTTTCTGAAAGACAGTTTCTCTTTTATTAGTAGCAATGGCTCTTCAGTACGTGATTTGAGTAGCAATATATTTTAATATCAGGTACTACACATATACAGCTATGGCCAAAGGTTTTGTATCACCTAGAATTTTAGAATTGAGACATCACTGAAAAAAAAAAAAAAACTATATGAGCATAATTTAGATATTTTATTTAACATCATGTAGTCAAAGAAACTACAAAATTATATTGCAAAAGTCTACCGGAAGCCATAATAGTAGTACAGTATTTCTTGTTAGATTTTGAAATGTCTGTTTTTCATTAAATATATGGAAAACTAAGAGTGTTATGTAATTCAACATGTTAACATGATTTTATTCAGCAGGTTTCATTTGACTTTATGAAGTAAAATCAGTTAATTCCATAGGGTGATGCAAAATGTTTTACCAGAGCTGTACATATAATGTGCACTATTAAGAGAACACTTCATTTTTGGGGATTCCAAGATATCCTCAGTAAACTGTCTGAGTGGGGTAAAATAAATGTTAATGTAGTTATTGGTGCAGCCAGATAGGCACCTGGGCTTCCAGTGAAAGCTGCATGCTCATGTTAAAAGTAGGTTTGCAGTGGGCAAGATGCTAAGCTGGCTACCTGTACAAACTACTGATGTTTTACCAGGAGCAAGATGTTTACCCTGTGGCCAATTCTGCAGGGATACTTAGCTAGAGATGTTCACCACAATGCCCCTGATGGAGTTAAAGCTACGATAATGTCACGTGTAACTCAAGAACAGCTTGGTATCCGTTGACCCTAGTTACAGTGTTATGGCAGGTTTTGTTTTAGTTTTTTTAGTAAAATACAGGTTGTTTTATCCTTTTTATTGGTGGGTCATTTGAATAAGTGATTCAATACTAGAAAAAATAAACAACAGAGCTCCTCACATTAACAGACGGCCATGCTGTCTCAAGTGTCTGAAGGGCCAGTCCCCTGCCTTGTTTCACACGCGTTTCGCAGTGCACAGATGGCAGCCACAATATTTTCAACACCCCAGTTTAAACGCATACTTACGTTGTGGCGCTGTGGCTGCAGTGTCTGGTAAAGGGCAATATCTATTAACTACGTGTTATCAGATTGGTATCTCCACCTCTGTTGTTTGTTATGTGAAGAATGAAATCAATGTTTCAATTTCTGCAGATTATTCAGAACAAGGGTTCCTTTTTGCCTCAGAGGCGCATTTCATCTACTCAGAAGTGTTTTTATTATAAGTAAGGATACGATTTTGGCACAGTGATTTTTTTGGTACATTTCATGGAGGAGTTGTGGGGAAAAAAAAAACAAGAATTAATGGAAAGGTCACAGAAATGCCACCAAATAATGTAGGTTTAGCTACATCAACATACACAAGAGCTTTTAAATAGTACACCAAAACCAATAATATAAAGACTATTGCTTTTGACTTATGGCAAGTTTAAATGTTACTTTAGAGAACAAAACATAGTTAAAGGTCCTTTCACACCAACGTAACATATATATATATATATATATATATATATATAAAATTTTTAGAATTGTGTAAGATGCAGGCTTTCACATCGGCCGTGTAGCAGGAAATAAAAAAAAGATGTTCAATGGCAGTCTGAAGTATTTTGTTTAGCAATATTTAGAGAATGTGAGTATTTATTTTCAACAGACTACTTGGGTACACTACATTGTATGAAAAAAGTGTTTCAAGAAATAAAATTATTTTTTTAAAGATGCAAGCCCACTTTTATGTTGAAAAAAATAAATTAACAAGAGCTATATGTATGTGAAGATCACAACCGAGAGTTTACAGTAACATCCGATCTGTGTTCATTTACATGCTCGCTCAGCTACAAAACACAAATCTCATTTGCTGACCTACATAGCTACACGTAAATGCTGTGTGCATACACAACCAAACAATTTATAGGTACTCACAGGTTTGTGTTTTCAGTGCATGACATACTGCATTTTAAAGGAAATAAATGATTTCTGTGGCCTCCGTGACAAAATCGTATCCTTAACTATAAGGGTAAATTTGTATTTATAATGGAATTTTACAGGTAAGGCAGGTTTTTCCAGTGCTGTAACCACTAACCACTGCATGATCCTAAACCAACTAGTTTCAGAATGTCTTCTGTGTTGCCCTAAAAGAAAGAAAAATGAGAGATCCTTTTCTTCTCCCTTTTTCTTTACTTATCGTGGAATCTGGCCACTGCGGTTATGATAAGGTTACATAATATACAGACTACTTTTGTTTACAGTTGACTTGTTTTGCAGATTTAATAATGTTTTGCTGTTGTTTTTTATACAGATCATGTCTGCCTTCAGATTCTGTGATATTGTGGGATCGTTGGTACAAGCATGCTCTCGTATTGGAAGATCTCCACATACTCACTAGGGATGAGATTTCAGAAATATTTGCACCTTTATTAGTGGCTGAAAACTCTAAAAATATCAACAAGGTAAGGAGGATGAATCACATTGAATATTACTGTATGTTTTTTCTCATTTAAATAAAAAAAGTTTGTGCTTTAGCGGGGAATCCATGTCTAACTTTCCTTGAGACAAACAAAGTCAGTTACCTTTCGCTCTGCTCAGGTTTTTACTGAATCAGACATTTGGCTCAGTGGCAGGCTGCTGTCAATTTATCCTGTGTCAATGAAAATCAATGACAAATATATCTAGCACCATCTGTGCAGTAACCATTAGTACTAGTACAGATAACATCACAAGCCAAAAACTCTGGGACTGATTTCCTGAATAAGCCACCTGGAAATAAAGCAATCATTCTAAATTAAATTAAGATTTAATACTCTCAGGGCTCTTTTAAATTGATCTAAACATTGGTGGATCAAAATCCCCCACTATATACAGTATGTGTATATATATATATAGTAAATGTGGACTGGAGGGCTATAGTGGAAAATTATTGCCCCGAGGTAAGACTGTTGTTACCGACGGGGCTATAATGCCCGAAGCTACAGGCTGAGGCAGGCAGTGTGGTCCAGTGGTTAAAGAAAAGGGCTTGTAACCAGGAGGTCCCCGGTTCAAATCCCACCTCAGCCACTGACTCATTGTGTGATCCTGAGCAAGTCATTTAACCTCCTTGTGCTCCGTCTTTCGGGTGAGACGTAATTGTCAGTGACTCTGCAGCTGATGCATAGTTCACACACCCTAGTCTCTGTAAGTCGCCTTGGATAAAGGATCTGTCTTTGCTTCCCGCCTACACATTTTGATTCCAGGGCTTCCTGGGGCAGCAGTGTGGAGTAGTGGTTCAGACTCTGGACTCTTGACCGGAGGGTCGTGGGTTCAATCCCCAGTGGGGGACATTGCTGCTGTACCCTTGAGCAAGGTACTTTACCTAGATTGCTCCAGTTAAAAAAAACCAACTGTATAAATGGGTAATTGTATGTAAAATATAATGTGTAAAAAAAATAAAAAATAATAAAATAAAAAATAATGTAATTGTATGTAAAAATAATGTGATATCTTGTAACAATTGTAAGTCGCCCTGGATAAGGGTGTCTACTAAGAAAATAAATAATAATAATAGTACTGACTCTAGTCATTGACTCGAGTCATTACAACTCTGGTATTATTATTTATAAAAACATAACAAATCTTCTACCACTAACTACTGTTGCATTACAAGGGTTGCCTTCTAATTCCAGGCTAGTAAGAACAAAGAATATAATTAGGGCTTCTGTTTTTCAATTTTTATTAATTTTGTGGCTTTCGCTTTTCATATACTGTATAATTACTGTAAATTATTGTTTTCAGTTACTTTCCAAAATGCTTGGCCATTTTTTTCTGTCACAATATGTATATTTTCTGTCACTCGACAGTACTTTCACACTTAAGTTGTACCTTCTTTCTTGCTGTCTTCCATAACAAATCCTTGTGGTCAAGGGCACATTTTTCTATTTTTTTTGTGTGTAGGCATTTTTTTATATTTCGCAATTTGCAATTATATTTTAAATCCTCCGTATCTTATCTTATCTTATACAGCTTTTAAATCCATTGTTAGTTGTAATCTCGTTTTAAATCTCGCAAGCGGAGTCTCCAATAGAAATGTAGGAATTTGCTGGCACTCAGTAGTTGGGGTGGGTTTAAAGTATTCAGAACGAATTAAGCAGCAGTGTGGAGTAGTGGTTAGGGCTCTGGACTCTTGACCGGAGGGTCGTGTGTTCAATCCCAGCTGGGGGACACTGCTGCTGTACCCTTGAGCAAGGTACTTTACCTAGATTGCTCCAGTTAAAAAAACCCAACTGTATAAATGGGTAATTGTATGTAAAAATAATGTGTACAAAATAATGTAATTGTATGTAAAAATAATGTGATGTCTTGTAACATTTGTAAGTCGCCCTGGATAAGGGCATCTGCTAAGAAATACATAATAATAATAATAGATACAAGTCAGGAAGGAGGGACATTGCCCAGCTGCACTGAAATGTTGTTATTTATTTATTTTTTTAATGGGAAAGAGGTGAAGTCAACGTAAACTGAGTGACCATTTCCAGTGTTTTTCCGGTTTATTGGAAACCGATTTCTTTTTTTTCTTTTTTTTGTATCTGGTCTTTTATCGCTTTTTAGCGGTTAAAACCGAAAATCAGAAGCCCTAATTATAATCTATGACAATGCAGTGTAGTAATGGTACCTTTTTTTGTCAAAAATCATCATTGCAAATCGCTTTAGGCTACACTGGTCGGCAGCTTGGCTGTTCATGGTTCTAAATCATTAGGATGTAACTGTTAATTATAACTGGTAAATATTTAAACTGTTATCTCTTGGTCAAGTGTTTTCTTTTTTGTTCTAATGGTCAAAAGATGGCTCTGCTTAGTAAAGATGGCTGTCATTCTGCTGCTGTTTTGTCCAGCTCACAGTTTAAGGTTACAGCACCTAAATCCAATCCTATTCGACACCCAGGGCACGTTCTTACAGCTTTGTTTGTAATTTGTTTAAATTTGTAATTTTTCTAGGCCACAGCATTGCTAAAGGCACTCCTTCCAGATGCGGCTGAAGGAAGCCTTTCTCTTCAAAGTAATGAATCTTCTTGCAGTCTGCCATCCATCCTCAATGACAGTGGTGACATAAAACAAGCCAAACCTGCTCAATGGCTGTACAGTACTGTCCTTGGGAAACAAGGTAATGTTGCAAGTTCTGGCTGTTATGGGAACAAATGCATTTGCATTGTATTTCATTATTCTCCATGCAATGACATGGAATTGGGGAGAGATACATTTAAGGGTGTAGATGGAAAAAAATGTCTTAATTCTAAATTGTGCCTTTTTATGGATAAGTTGACAGCAGTTTTATTTTCCGACAGTTTCTTTAACATTTGTTGCACTTTGACTAGATAAACAGCAAACCAAACGTGTATTCTATTACTGTGTTGAAATTTAATATGTGGACTATTTTTTACTACTGTGGACAATGTGAAATATGAAGTCCCAGAATAAGCGTTGATATTCATGGCTTCAAGATCTAGGTTTGTAAAGAGGATCTGCCTTCCATATAGATGCTTCTAGAATATAGAATGCATATTTCTAAATGGTATCAGAAGTAAGATCAATACAGTAATCATGATTTATTTATACACAGACTACTAACTGTGTACACTATAATCCAGTAGAACTCTATTGGGTCAATTGCAGCGTACCAGTGGTTTAGTTCAGTTCAAGCGGACTAACTTCGGGACTAAAATCCCCAGGAACTGAACCTACTAATTAGAAGATGTAATTAATTACCATATTCCTTCGAATTTAAGACGCACTTTAACAATTTTTTGCTTCTCAAAAATAGCCTGCGTCTTTAATTAGAGTACAGTAGTGATGCATGTATTAAAACTGCCAACAAAAGACGTGACTACCTGTGACCAGGATGGCTGGTGGTGCCGTCAGAGCAGGAAGACAGTGGACACACAGACAGCAGTGCTGGGGAAATGAAAGCGCTGAGGCGCGAGTTTTATTAATACATAAAAAGACTGAACAAAACAAAACACTTTCAAAAGAAAACGGCACTTTGGCCAAAAGAAAAACAAAACAAACGGACACGGAACAAACCAGTATCGTGCTGGTGTTAAACCAGCACACGTAGCAATTGCTATTGGTTTTTAGTTTCTCTTTAAACTTTATTTCGCTTTATCGCCCAACCCTCGTTCCGCCTCAGAACACACTTCCCGTTCAGCCAAAGCTGCAGGTCTTTTGTAGTGGTGACCGAGGGATTAACTAGCTATCAATTATCTTATTAACCCCTCGATCACATTTTGCACAGGTTTAATAAATCTGCGTGACTGTCAGCGAATTAAATAATTACTAAAATACAAAAACAGACTGCCCTGCATTTTAAATAATATTAATACAAAATAATGCAAAACATGCACAGTGGCGGGGAGTACCCCATCACACTACCTGAGACTAACTTAATCCACTTAATGTGGATACTTTTGTCACCGCAAGTGTCTGGTTTAGTACATTGCAATCAGCATTAAACTTGATCTAGTTTAACTGATGATCCCAACAATCTAATCAACTTTTGGTACGCTGTAATTGGGATTAGCAATGGTACTAGTGTTAGCCCAAGCAAGTGGATCAAACTCACTTAATCCCCCAGTTGGGCACATCAAGTGAACTAAATTTGAAACACTGCAATCGACCCTATTTTTGTTTAGGTGCCCTAGTAAATAAACTGTTGCTGTGGCCACGGTTTATTAATGTTTGTTGTGCTCTAAAGTAGTTTACAGGAAGGTGTTGTAATAAATAAGTGGAATTTTCCTATCTTTTTAAAGGTGTTTCCCTTATTTAGTATTATTAGTAGTAGTATTATTATTGGCACAGATATAATGTGTCTGTGTATCTATATATTTACTGTAGTTTGTTGCACAAGTCAGTTTGGTTTTCGTAATAGTTCATTATCTTCATTGGTACAGGACTGCAAAGTGGTGAAGAGGACGACAAGGAAGAGAGCTTGGCAGAAAGTGTTCCAATTAGAGGTAAAAGACGTAGCAAAGCCTTGCTATTCTGAAATACTGGAAAGGGTTTTTCATTGCAGAGTAATGGTGTATTTTAAATGTGTTTTCCTGAGAGGATGTCCAAGGTGAATCGAAGGTCAGACTCCTGAAGAGCTGCTGAGTTTTTCTCTAATTATCTCGGAGGAACAGTAGATGTTTTTAGTTGGGGTGAAACCATAATGAAATTGATAATACGCACCGCATAATGTGGTAGTTTAATTGTTGGGATGCAGAGTGAAGTAAAAGATCTGTCATTTGTTCTCATTATCTTCTAAACACTGTTGTATAAAGGCAGACATCAAATGGTCTAAAACGGAGGCCCACCACAAGTATCCATACTACTAATCATCATCAAAAGGTTAGAAATGTAAACTTATCTATCACAGTTTACCGTTTGACTTTATACTGTGCCTTTCATGTGCAGGCATCCCAAGGCGCAGTACAACAAAACAAGTAATAGCCACAGATAACATCTAAATCAAAAGCAATATATAATAAATTGTTTTCAGTCTGGTTATAAAATGTGATGCTATGTTACTGGGCAGATTCTATAATACAAGCACACAGCCGCCAGCCAGGAGCCCTGTTGGTACAGTACTGTATAACTTAAGGCCTGGTCACACAAAAAACTTTTCTAGACGACCATAAGAGCTTTCGTGCTTGTGTATAGCCTTTTAAATGTAGTGCTCACAGACAAGACCAGTCTGACACTGAAAAGCTGGATAAAATATTACAAACCATTTATTGAAAAATAGAAGTTTAGAATCAATACAGTCTGAGAATAATAAGGTCATGTGTGAGTAATGTAATGATGTTTTTATAAACAAACTGGAAGTTTTGAAGAGGAAATTGTAATACTTGAGCTAAAAGTGTTACCTGTTTTGAGATGAGTCTCATCGTGTGCAGTTTGGACAAGAGGACCTCAAAGCAAAGCTGGGTGCACAAACAGCAAAATGATATGTCTTCTAATAAGAGGCACTCTACACACAACGTTTTAACTTATATTAAAACACGTTTTCTTATTATTCTTTAGAACTGGTTTGCAAGTTAGAGGCATGAGATGACATCTGTACACAGGATAAGATTACTTAAATCGTGATATCTTATACATGATTTATAATGTATAATACAGATGCATGCAATATTTATTGTTTTTTTCTGTAACAAGTAGCTCCTATCATCCTGTTGATTCAAGAGCAAGTCATACAAGAATAGGTTTAGCTGTGTCTGTGTATTAGCTTGTGTTATCCACCAGGCTGATGTGCATGTAGGACGGATTTACCTTGCAACATAGTTCTCAAAAAGGTAAAACATCATTAGAGGTTGTTTAATCCGATAGAGTGGTTCGGAAAGTTAGTAAACCAAAACCTTAAACAAATATTTACCATGGGCCTTTTTGTGTTTTGTGATTGCAACAGAGACAAAAGCATATCAGCTGCTTAAACAATCTGCTGTGCAGCAGAGAGGACAGCATTCTGAAGAGGAAGACGATGTTTCTGAGCTGGAGCTGTCAGGTATTTAAACATAGAAGGGATTTTCTTGGAAACGTGTCAGTTTTACTTAAGCAATAGAACCCTGATTAAAGGGCATTAGAGTCTGGTAGCTGAGTGCATCAGAAAGACAAGCATATACTGAATCACAGCAGGCCTGGTATTCAGGGTTTTATTGTGATTTATAACACTGCCTTTTACTTTTTGGAAAAATGTCAGCCTAATTACTATGTGTGCAAGCACTATGTGATTTTCATGACTTGGCAAAGTGGGGGCGCTGGTGCTGTTAAAATCTTTAGGACCATGCAAGGACATTGGTTGTCAGTGGAGCCCGTGTCCATTATGTAATTTAAAAGGGCAAGTGATCACAAAAGATCTGCAGCCACACATTTATATTTAACAGTTGGAATAGTACACATTGCTATAATCAATGATCTCTTAATTAACTTTTTGAACAACATGCAGCTTAATTAATTTTGCAATACACAGTGAGATAAACATTATGGTATTATTACATTAGGAAAACAAACTTTATCCATTTCTATAAACGAAAAAAATTGAAAGCTTTAGGGGGGAAAAAAAAATAAAAAACCTTCCAGCCCTTTAAAAATATTTTTATAAGATTATCACCATATCAGTAACCTCTGTTGTTGTGATGGAAGACAACCAAACATCTGTGTATTATGAGAACAGCTGACGTTTTAGGAGAGTGACAATCTCTTAGTTAGGGGAGCTATTGATCAGGGTTCAAATCTAAGCTTGTTTTTGTCTTTTTATTGTTGTCGTTATTTGTTTTTATATGTATGTATGTATGTATGTACGTTTATTATATGGGGTGTTCAATTGCACTTTTCTTTCTCGTTTCTGTGACCCTGGACAGTTGTAATTGAAACGCAAATGCAGCGCAATGCAATTTTCGTGCAAAGGGTTACGTTTGCATTTCAAAAGAGACACATCAAAGATGCTCTTTCAGAACGCAATCGGCTGCGCTTATAGTAAGATAACTATAAAAAGCGAATGTCATAGACACAGAAACAAGAAAGAAGCACAATTAATAATAATAATAATAATAATAATAATAATAATAATAATAATAATAATAATAATAATAATAATAATAATGATGCACTGGGGAGACCGCACTGTGGTTGATCCCCGGAGCCAGCATTACACTTCAGCCATCAACACCAGGCAGAAGGATATCTACATTATCAGATGGAGGGAAACGCAAATGGATGGAGATGCAGATGGATCACATTAGTTTACTCTAAAGCTACGTCTTAGTTGGTGCTTATCTTGGTGAGAACTGAGTTCAAATCAGCATGAAGTTTTAACATCTACGCTCATGTAATTATTATTATTATTATTATTATTATTATTATTATTAATAATAATAATAATAATAATAATAATAATAATAATAATAATAATAATAATAATAATAATAATAATAATAATAATAATAATTAGAATTGCCAGGCAGTTTTACGGCTTCCAAACTCAGTACCAGTTGGAAATTTTGGCAAGCTGTAGCATTGCAGCACAAGTGTCAGCAACAGATCAGTTTTATGGAGCAGTTTCAATTCAAAATACTGCATTAGTTCATTATCTCACGATGCTTTATAACTTTAAACACCATAGTAACCATGACCCTATCTACACACTGTAAGGAGTTATAAGCTAATTTTACATTTAACGTTAAGGAGAGGTCAAAGTTCACGATCAGTCATTTTTTAATAGAGCATATATGGGTTCCTAAATGTGTTGTATAGTAACAATAACCCTATGTGCACTGTAAGGAGTTATAAGCTAGTTTTACATTTGACCTTAGAGAGGTCAAAGGTCATAGGTGAGGTGATTTTTGGATAGAGCATATATGGGTTCCTATCTATGTTCTATAGTAACCATTAACATATATACATAAGCTATTTTTACATTTTAACTTAAGGAGAGGTCAAAGGTCACAGGCAAGGTCATTTTTGGATAGATCACATATGGTTTCCTATATGTGTTCCATAGTAACCATTAACCTATGTGCACTTTATAAGGAGTTATAAGCTAGTTTTACATTTGACCGAAGATTTTGAAAGCTTTTTAAAAGAAATGTGTCAGGTGGCCATATTGGTTTACGCACAAACACCATTTTTTGAAAAAGTCATTTGTATTGACACAGGAATGATGCTTGTCAACTTTGGAATTAATCAAATAAGCCATTTTTCAACTGAAGCGGTTTTAAATTTAAGAACGAAACGTAGGTCTGGCCGTCGTCTTGTTTAACAAAAGAGCACCATTTTGCTATATTTGAATTGTGCCCATGATGACGCCTACCAAGTTAGGTGCTAGTTGGTTAAATGGTTTGCAAACAGAAGCAGTTTGATATTTGGCCGCATTTTGGTGAATTTGGTGGCAGCCATCATTTTGATAGTAACTTGAAACGGGTTTGGTTGCTGATGACATATGCAAAGTTTCAGATCAATCGGTTCACCGGTTCCCAAGAAGAAGATTTTGAAAGTTTTTTTTTTAAAAATGCGTCAGGTCGCCATCTTGGTTGACGCAAGAGTGCAGTTTTTGCATCTGAACTGTAATCTACGCAGGATGATACCTGCCAAGTTTCACGTTGATTGGTTACACCGCGTGTGAGCAGGAGCAGTTTAAAATTTTGGGAGAAAAAACGACAATAATAAAAAAATTTAAACCCCTCCCACCCCCACACAAAAAAAATCTTTACAATAACAATAGGTTTCCCAAGCCAGCTTGCATGCATACATACATAAAGATACAAAATTAAAAAAATTAAAACATTTTTTAAAAGGATGCTGGAACCTGAACTAGGATCAACAGCAGCTCAACCCAACGTGTTTTCCACTCTCCTGAAGCCTCCACTCTTCTCATAACCCTTCAGGCATCACAACAACAGGGGTGATCGGTGTGATGTAAAATAGGTTTAAATGGCTGTAATGTTTTGGGTTTTTTTTTTAAGCTATTGATTGTGCTTTTCTAGAAATGGATAATGTTCGTTTTCCTAATGTAACAATACCATATGTTTAGCTAACTGAATTGTTAAATGAATTAAGCTGCGTGTTCAGTTAATTAAGAGAGAAAATATTAAATCAGTGTGTACTATTGCAACTGTTAAATACAAATGTGGCGCTGCATATCTGTTTTCTTTTTCTTTTTGTTCATTTCACGTCTTCTGTGATCACTTGCCCTTTCAAAATTAACATCAACACGAGAGCCACTGACAACCAATGTCCTTACATGGTCCTAAAGTGCGTGACCAGCGCCACCACTTTGCCTATTCATGAAAATCGGTTCCTGATGTATTTCTCTAGCTGTGAATATTTCATCATTAGAAATGCACTGGCATGTGTCGTTTGTCATTTCCTCTAATTGAGCTTCCTGTAAACCAGCCGAGACCACCCAAGTTAGTTTCTGAGAGTACTTGCTATCCAAACAGCTTTTATTTTTGTATTACCTTTTATGTTGTGTAACAGGTTAATGAAAATACAATGCATAATGTCTCTGTAGTTATGGCACACAGCTCAAAGATTGGATCAGAATTGTAAAATAGTTGATCCTATGAATTCACCCTTATTATTGTTCCCTGATTTTCATGTATTGTGTTTTGTTTTGTGAATAAAAAAAAGTAATAAAAAAATCTAATAAAAAAAAAAGTCAAGTACAGTTTATTGTTGCTTCCAAGTCTCAGAATTATATATTTTCCACTTTTTTTTAAAAGGAATAAAAAATGAAAGAAACATGTCTGCTGTCAAAGAAGAAAATCTTGATTCAAAAACAAGTACATCGTTAAGTCAAGAAAGTCCACAATCAAGGTAAGATAAGCAGCTCTGGAGTATTTAAATTAAGCATCTCTGTATTATTAAAATTGTAAGATTTAGTTGGGAATGTTCCACCGCCTATTGGTCATATTATGAGATTTCTATACTGGGATTCCCAGTGGCTCATTTATCAAGGCTTGAGTGCACGGTGAGTCATGCTGAGTTGTCAGCCTAGGCCTGGGACCTACAGGGAGCACTGCATTGACCATTGGACCCTCATGCTCCAAATGCTGAGTTTTAACTCGAGATATTTAAATAATGCTTTTGTGTTGTTTGTTTTGATGGAATTGATACTTTTTCTTTTTCAAAGAATGGTTTTCGACATCTGTTGGTATGAGTTTATTGAATTTGAATGGTCTGTGAATGCTGTCTGTTGAGGCATCTATACCTTATCAGCATATGTAGAGCCAATGACATCCGCTAACAACGCTTGATACTGAAGTTTAACTTCAGCTAATAGTCCAAACAAGCGGCAGTGATTTTAGCTGCAGTCTACAATAGGATACATAGCCTACATGTCACTATTAGTAACAGATCTTTACCTTGACCTATGCATGTTGGGTGTAGTTTTCCAAAAATAAAAATCAAATCTTGACACAAAGTAGTGACACGAGTGCGTAGGCCTGCATCACAACGTTTGATTTGTAAGTGGTAAGGGTGGCTGTAATAGCTGTTCAGGAGTAGTGCTAGAGTAACACATGGTAACGCTCTTGACATCAGTCTTCTAGAGAAGAGATAATCCATCTTAAAACAGGTAGAGAAGCTTGGGGGAGCAGAAAACGGAGAGCTCGGGTGCTCTTTTCCCCTTTGTGATCGCCACAAAGTGAAAATTTTCAGATGCTTACATTTAAGCATTCTCCTTGCAGCAGGCACTTCTTGTGCTTTATTGCTTTTACAAGTGGTCTCGAAGCCCAGTACTTGAGCATAAACATAACACTGCTGTGTGCTGAGCCTAGTTTCATTCTTTCTTTTTTTTAATTCTTTGCTTTAGTTTGTCAGTGAGCTGATGAGTGACATCAAAAGAAGCCCTATCTGGACCCAAATAGAAAAATGTCTTCCTCTGTTGTGCCTCAGACAATAATTATGATGTGCCAGTTAAGCCTAAACTACAGCTGAGGGATTTTAGTTTAAAGCAGAGGCTTTGCCGCAAAAAAAATGCATTTATAGCTCTTTGTGTGGCACCTCATTATGTGTGGGCCCGATTCATTAAGTAATTGGTTTGCAGTTGTTTACATGAGTATTAAGGCTTTCTATTCAGCAGCCTTTGAGAGATACATTGTGCAAATGTTGCATGTTATGAATGCAGAATGAGAGGCAGGGGGCCAGTCCTATTGGCCAAACACTGCACTCGACTGAAAAGCAAGAGAAAGGCATTGGGTGCTGCATTGCATAGCAATGACTCCTTCTTAATCAGCTTTACAGATGAAATGCATGCAGGCTAGAAGAGATGCAAAGAGATACTCCTAACACATTTATATGTGCACATTTCACTATTATGGTACTGGAGACAGGAGAGAATTGGGGTCTTCCATATTCAGGGTTTTTTTTTTTTTTTTTTTTTCCCAGTGCAATGTTTTGCCGCATTGGACTTTATAGAGTGGGATGTTTATTGTATTATAAATCACTGGGAAGCAGGCAGATCTGCAACTGTTTATTATTTAGAATGCATTCATTATAGATCTTTTGCAGCTACCGTATCCTCTAAAGCAAAATCACGTGGTTGAGTTTGGATGAAAGGCGTAATGTATGAAGCAGTGAGTCTCAATAAGCAGCTGCACTCCATGTAAGACCACTTGTTCCCTTTTGTTCGGGGGTGCATGCCACTGCTTCCTCTTGTCCAAGAATAATTGTCCCATTTTACTGTAGGCATCTCAATTTTTCCATGTCCGATTTACTTTAAACAGAATATGCTTTAAACCTGCTTGACATAAAACCTTCACTTGACAGTTTTGGGCTCCGGCATTCTGTTCAAACAAAAGGATGCTCTGAAGCGTTGCCCTGTAATCTTGTGGAGACAAAGTGTCATAAACTCACTGTGGACCTCTGTCACAAAGTGGCACGGAAAACGATGTGTGTGGCATTCGGGAGCCTGAAGCAGTAAGAGTCGGTGGCCAGAGAAGCTCGCTCTCTTTTTCAGTACTCTTCAGCATTTTACTGGCCAAATAGGTGCTATAGCATTTTCTTTGGTAAATTGTGTTTCAGTATCTGTGTTTAATGCTGCATTGGTTTTTATATATATATATATATATATATATATATATATATATATATATATATATATATATATATATATATATATATATATATATAATATAAAATCAATAAAGCGATTGTAAGTTATTAGTATTATTAATGCTTTTTTTATTACATTTCTAAATTCAAATTATTTATTACAGTACTTATTTATAAAACAAAATATTCTCATGTTTGTCATCTTGGTCTAGAAAAAAAAAGTTTTTTATTGTTTTTGAAAAATAAGTACAACAAAAATAGAAAGGTATTGGTGTAAGTTTTTTAATATCAAGATTATAAAATAAATGCTTTTCTTTGTGGTGAAACTGCTGCGGCTAAATACAAAGCAGCAGCTGAGCATTTTCAGCTGCAGATATAACACAAGGCCAGCAGAGGACACTCATACTTTGGAAAGCAGAGAAAGGCCTGATGCAAGCTCTATTGCCTGCTACACCACCCCCCCGAAACTGCAGTGAAACATGCCTCTGATATCTGAGTATTTGAAAACAGTATCAGATCATTTTGCTTTGGACCATAACTGGGACTGGAGTAGGAGTTAATGGGGTGCCCTCTGGTACCTTCCGAACAGCATGTTCTGGAGTGGCTATGCTATTAGCATTTCTGTGTAGGTGTGAGGGGCTCAGGAAAAGGCACAGTAAATAAAAAATAAGGTAATGTTTTTTTTATCGCAGCACTAATTGCACATGAGGTTCTAAGTAAGTACTAATTTAATAGATTCTTAACCGTTTTAGGTTCTTTACTATATGGTGCATTGTTGTGTACATTTCACACACAATGCACATGCGTTGCTTGTGTCACCTGTGCTGTAATCACATGGCACGACTCTTTCACCTTGCCTGTAAGATGCTACAGATGTTATTTTACGTCATTCATCCCCACAACATGACTTGTACTACAATCTCACTGTTGAATTATATTTACATTTCTGATTGGCCTTGGATTATATAGATTTTGACTGGGAGTTTCTGGTCCTTTAAACATGACTGAGCAGCAGTCTACACAAAACCTGTGTACATGCACTGTAGTTTTATTAAGCTCCCTAAAGTCTTTTTTTTTTTAAAAAAATTTTTCAAGCTGTTCAAAAAAATATATATATATTTATATATATTTTTTTTATTTTTTTTATTTTGCCCCTTAACACAGCAGACCCGGACACAAGATTTATGATTTTTCAGCGCGTATGCGCACTTTTATTATTTACTATAATAAAATAAAACAAAACAAAACAAAATCCTAACTCCACACAGGAGCGCTGACTAAACTTTTGCAGTTCCACTACCTAACACCAGACAGCAACGTGGTTTATCGGTTTCACAAAACAGTGAACAACACACACACGAAAGACAAAAGGTTCACACAGTACCTTTAACAACCACACAGGTTTCTTCATTATGACATCCTCGCTTCAGACAGACTGGAGACGGTCCAGAACAAACATTTCTACTGGTTTAAATGCCTGCCTGCTAATTGCAGGTGATAATGATTCCAGACTGGAGCCAGGTGAACCCCAACCTGGCTCCCTCCCGTGGCATTCTGGGGGTTGTAGTCCTGCAGCTCCCTCCTTGGACTATAATTGTTCTTCTTTCTCCCCCTATTCTGCCACAGAACATAATTTAGATATTTTATTTAACATCATGTAATCAAAGAAACTGCAAAATTAAATCGCAAAAGTCTACCAGAAGCCATAATAGTAGTACAGTATTTAATGTTAGATTTCAAAATGTTACATTTTTCTATTGTTGTCAGTTTTGGGAGAAATATATGGAAAACTACACAGCGGTGTGCAATTCATTATGTTAACAAGGTAACATTATCCAGCAGGCTTCATTCCACTTTGTGATGCAAAACTTGTGGCCATAGCTGTACATATTTATTTATGCAAACAGTATTTAACCCACTTTACAATTTTTTCTTAACCTGACTTTCTTGAATACAATATAAATAATAAAAATAACAACCTTTAGCAAAGACATATCGAAATGATTACACAAACACATTTTAACTGAGAATGTCGGCAGCACATTTCAGCTCTGAAAAATGTTTCCAAATTATATACAGGTAGCAATGAATATTTAACATATTCATATCATTGTCCCAAATTATATATTGGTGAAACAGGCAAAAGAAATACAGATAAGTGCTTTTGGAAACAGGGCATTAGGTACGAAGGGCCAAATCCATTCCCAGCTTTCTATGGTAATATCAGAATCTTCAAATCAGCCCTGTCTGTAACTGAAGTGCATCAAGTGATATCATCATGTTCCAGACACAAAACAGAAATGCATTTGTATTACCTGGTACAGCGTAGCCTATAAAGTGCTTGTGAAGGGTTAGTTAAAATGACATTTTATTTACTGTTCATCCCTCTGTTCATTTTGGCATCTTGTGTTTTTCTTCATTGTACATCCCATGTAATGACAGTTAAACTGCCACTCAAAGTGCCCCAGTTAACGGTTCCTGATTACCGATCAATAGCTGCAATTAATAAAGACTTTTCTTTGCACAGCACACGTAGCATGTACCAGCACTGGAGCCGCTGTTCAGACTGTGAAGCCTGATCTGCTGCTGATCTGATAGCTGGATAATTGTACTTATTTTGAACCCAATCAAATCCCAGGTCCACAAGGGTCTATTAGGGCAGGAAGTCAGTGGATACTTATCTGAAGTTACAGCTGTAAGAAAGTGGGTAATGTCTCACATTGCAAGATTTCAAATAAGATTTTTTTTTTCTTTTTACAGCTGAATATTTGTTAAGTATTTAGTAGCGTACAGTATAGACCCTGTATTCTGAGCACACCTTTAATGCAGGCTATGCTATCATAATGAAATGTATGCTGATAGCAGCATTGATTTAAATTTTAGTTGGGAGAGTGTCAAATAAAACAAAGACTAACTTTTAAGTATGGTACAAATTACAGGACAATCAGAACAGCTCACCAAGTGGTTGGGATTAGGGCAAGTCTACCGTATACTCTTGGGCATTTCTTTAAAATAATGTATCTGTTCACAAACATGGATTGGTGCATTATAGAACTTGTTTTAATGGTCACTAACATGGTTATCTTAATATATAAAGAAGAAAGTTTGTCTGTCTGTCTGTTCCTTTATGCATTCGGACCCCGCAGGAACCAGTGCAGCCAAACTGTGCACGGCCTCCTCTTTCATCCAGGGGAAGGTCCAGAGCTGTGTTTGAATCCAGTCTTTTGACCCCCGGGGTACTTTATTTAGTAACCCCATTATTATTATTATTATTATTATTATTTATTTCTTAGCAGACGCCCTTATCCAGGGCGACTTACAATCGCAAGCAAATACAAATACAAATACATTCAAGTGTTAATTGCTGGATCACTACAGTAGTCGTGTATCTCAAATTAAAGAAACCCACAAAACCAAAAAAATAAATAAAGAAAAAGAACAAAAATTTAAAAAAAAAATTAAAAATGGCAAAAAAAACAAACAAAAAAATAGTTAAGAAAGGGAAAGGGGTCTGAGCGCATTGTGCGACACCCAAGATCGGTAACTTATAGGAAACCATAACCAATCCCCAATTTGTCATGCATGAAATATTGAAATACTGAATTTCCCCAGGCAACGCCAGGTACTTCAGCTAGTACTATATAAAATGAAAGCAGTAGGCTAATAATACCTAAAAGGAACCTTGCCTTTTCTGTGTCGTGACAGAAAACAGAGGACTTTTAAGTGGCACTTTGAATTTATGAATATTAAGAACAATCCTAACATTCTGGTATCATTTTAGATACATGTACATACCGACCAGCCAAAGTAATACACCAGAGAATTCTATTTTGTTTTATGCTGGGTGAGTTTGAACTAATTTATTAACTATGAACAAATAAACTACAGTATTATCCTCTTAAGTATACATGGTCACTAATTTTGAAGAAACAAACACTTTGTAAATGTCATCTGCATAGGTCCCAAATTGAATTCAGCTTTACCATAGTGTGTGTGTATATCGTATAGGAAAATCTGAGACCTACAAAATGATGGCAGTATATATAAAAGTTGGCTCTTCGTACTTTGACTGTTGTGCTCTGCTCCCTGAAACCTGCTACTTATTTGTACTGTTCTTGGCTGTGTAGGAATTAAGCTTGAGGCTTTATTTTAAATATAATTCTCCACTGCTGCTTCTTAAGAGGCATAGGGTTAGGTGTACTAAGATGGGCCAGGCACAGCGCAAACATTTGCATTTTTGTTGCGACACTTAGCAAAGTAAACATTTTGTCGTATGTACAAAGAGAAAATTTGTTAATGCAAAGAGCCGCAATATACTCGTTTAATTATTTGTTGCGTCATCTTAGCAGATCTCTATTGCAAGAGTCGTGCGACGTTGTTCAAATAAATAGCTGCAGTTGAGCTGTGCTTTGCTGCAGCAGAGGGTGCCCGAAGGATAACGTCTATACATGCAAGGGTGCAAGAATCAAAATAACATTGTTTTTGTTAAATGTAAACATCATCTGTACAATGCATTCTGTACAATGCATTCTGCTCTGTCTTAATTTTACCTATTTCAATACTTTATTTATATATATATATACACAGTACTGTGCAAAAGTTTTAGGCAGGTGTGAAAAAATGCTGTAAAGTAAGAATGCTTTCAAAAATAGACATGTTAATAGTTTATATTTATCAATTAACAAAATGCAAAGTGAGTGAACAGAAGAAAAATCTACATCAAATCAATATTTGGTGTGACCACCCTTTGCCTTCAAAACAGCATCAATTCTTCTAGGTACACTTGCACACAGTTTTTGAAGGAACTCGGCAGGTAGGTTGGCCCAAACATCTTGGAGAACTAACCACAGTTCTTCTGTGGATTTAGGCAGCCTCAGTTGCTTCTCTCTCTTCAGACTCGATGATGTTGAGATCAGGGCTCTGTGGGGGCCATACCATCACTTCCAGGACTCCTTGTTCTTCTTTACGCTGAAGATAGTTCTTAATGAGTTTCGCTGTATGTTTGGGGTCGTTGTCATGCTGCAGAATAAATTTGGGGCCAATCAGATGCCTCCCTGATGGTATTGCATGATGGATAAGTATCTTCCTGTACTTCTCAGCATTGAGGAGACCATTAATTCTGACCAAATCCCCAACTCCATTTGCAGAAATGCAGCCCCAAACTTGCAAGGAACCTCCACCATGCTTCACTGTTGCCTGCAGACACTCATTCGTGTAGCGCTCTCCAGCCCTTCGGCGAACAAACTGCCTTCTGCTACAGCCAAATATTTCAAATTTTGACTCATCAGTCCAGAGCACCTGCTGCCATTTTTCTGCACCCCAGTTCCTGTGTTTTCGTGCATAGTTGAGTCGCTTGGCCTTGTTTCCACGTTGGAGGTATGGCTTTTTGGCCGCAAGTCTTCCACGAAGGCCACTTCTGACCAGACTTCTCCGGACAGTAGATGGGTGTACCAGGGTCCCACTGTTTTCTGCCAATTCTGAGCTGATGGCACTGCTGGACATCTTCCGATTGTGAAGGGAAGTAAGCATGATGTGTCTTTCATCTGCTGCAGTAAGTTTCCTTGGCCGACCACTGCGTCTACGGTCCTCAACGTTGCCCGTTTCTTTGTGCTTCTTCAAAACAGCTTGGACAGCACATCTGGAAACCCCTGTCTGCCTTGAAATTTCTGCCTGGGAGAGACCTTGCTGATGCAGTATAAATACCTTGTGTCTTATTGCTGTGCTCAGTCTTGCCATGGTGTATGACTTTTGACAGTAAACTGTCTTCAGCAACCTCACCTTGTTAGCTGAGTTTGGCTGTTCCTCACCCAGTTGTATTCCTCCTACACAGCTGTTTCTGTTTCAGTTAATGATTGTGTTTCAACCTACATATTGAATTGATGATCATTAGCACCTGTTTGGTATAATTGTTTAATCATACACCTGACTATATGCCTACAAAATCCCTGACTTTGTGCAAGTGTACCTAGAAGAATTGATGCTGTTTTGAAGGCAAAGGGTGGTCACACCAAATATGGATTTGATTTAGATTTTTCTTCTGTTCACTCACTTTGCATTTAGTTAATTGATAAATATAATCTATTAACATGTCTATTTTTGAAAGCATTCTTACTTTACAGCATTTTTTCACACCTGCCTAAAACTTTTGCACAGTACTGTATATAATGTTGAATCCCATCAGATTCTATAGTGGGGCCCCCACCTTCACCCCCAAATAAAAAATGTGTTTCTATCAAAAAGCTTTTCATAATCATACAGTAGCCCCTTGCTAAACCAGATATGTTTGTTCCACATTAGATGCTGGGTTTTAAAAAATGTCAATGCAATCGCACACACATACATTTCGTGTGCTCAATGTATTTTAAATGTTTAAATCATTGCGCTGAAATAACACCAAGGTGTTTTGGGTAGGCTATACTTGCATTATGTAAAAATATAAATATGTACAGTACGCCTATACAGTGCAGTAATAAAATCAAATGAACACCTAGTGCACTTTCTTTTTACTTTAGCCTGTAGGCTGCCTGTATGGTAACACAAAATAAAGCATGCTGCTGCATTGTACACATTAAGTATTACTATTATTAACTTGGCAGCCTAGACAGTTAACACAAAATAGATCATGGTGCCGCATTGACAAGTTATGATACTTACAAGAGGACAGTCAATTCTCATAAATACAAATTTCAAAGGACCAGCAACAAATTTTGCATAATACCACTAATTCGTATTATCATTAGTAGCCTATAAGCCACATGTATACTGTCCGTTTTTATTTTAGTTAGTCAGGGGTGCAATGCTAAATTGTGCACAATTACAAACCATCTGCACATTAATAGAATAGGTGTGTTTCCTATTCCTATACAGATGCTCAGAATGAGCTGGAGGGGTTAGCAGCACATGTGTGCAGTCTATTGCTGCCAACACGTTGGGGAAACCAGAAATGTCATAGAAATTTGTTTTCAAGGCTTGTAAGTACACCCTGCTTTTAGGGAAAAATAGGTACTTGGCTGTCGCCTCAAAAATGCATTGAGCACAACTGGCAACGCACAAGAAAAAGCAGACTGGGAAATGCCAGCAACAATTGCGACTGTTTAAAATGTGCTTTCAAAAGTTCTTAACAAACTGATGCAATTGTAAGTGTCGCAATTGCCTGCAGCTTTCATACATCTCATTATAATATTTGAGAACCTTCATGCCCACTATCTCCGCCCCCTTTTTGAGAATTTATGTGTTTATGGATATTTATTACATATTCATCTACGCTTGAACTGCAAACAGAAACTGCTGCCGGAAAGCATTCCCTAAAAAGTCGCAAATAGCATTGCGATTGTCTAGTACATTTCACTAAAGACTTCCGACTCATTGGCAACTTGTTTGCGACTATTGCAACAGGCACAACACCTGCCCCATAGTGTTAGAGATGTTGTTTTTTCTCAAAGTCCCCTTCTGTTAATGATTTAAACCATTTAGATCCACCTCTGTTTAGATTAATTGAATAGACCAACCTGACTTCATTGACTTTGACTAATAAGGCTGCCATGTTGAGATCATGAGAGGTTCAGGGACACACTTTTTACATCCAATATTGGGCCCTGTTTACAAAGTGTTAACTCCAAAGCTATTTAAACAGCTGACTGGTGGTGTCTTCTTTTATAACTGACTGCTGTTGGCTTCATAAACATTTCAACCTACATTTTAAAATAAAAAACTACAGGTAAGTACATAAGATTTGGGGATACTGCACTTGTAGGAAGCATTAAAGCCTTTGCACACTGGATCCGTTCCGTCATTTAGAGTCCGTCATCCGAAAAAGTCATCCGTCAATCCATTGCACATTTGATGTGTTAATATAGTACTTCAGAGCACTGATGTGCAATGGAGGCTTTGTTGTAAAAATACCTAGTTTCAGTATTTTAATAAAAAATAAATACAATTCTGTTAATTCTTACATAACTTTGAACACAAAAAATGTAAATGTAATATAAACTTAATAAGCAAACGCTGATGGAAATGTTTGCTAATTGTTACGTTTCTACTAGGCTACAATAATGTTGTTATGCAATACATAAAAAAAAAAAAAAATATGAAATTACACAACACGGTTGTCATAGCATCAGGAACCATATGACCAATATTTAATTTTTCAAATACTTGCTCCTGTAATAAATTTATATCTAAAAGTTGGGAAGCTAGCAATGAGCTACCGAAAATACTTTCCATCACTTTCATGTACTGCCCCTCTTTTCTGACTGTTAAGCCCTGACCGCTTTTGCCCTGTCACGCTTTTTCTCTGATATGTGTCCACGGCAATGACTTTCCATATGTTTTCTTTTTTTTTCAAAGTCTGTGTAATCTTTGTTGGATTTATCATGAAGTCATTTTTGTTTGGCGACACACACAATTAGATTTTCCATTTTGTTCAGGGAACTACAAGAATCCACATGTCTTCCCAGTTGTTTTTCATTGGGCAATGTATTTTTTTAATGCACGTCAAATCGGATCAAATCAAACTTGTTTCGATTCCAAAATTGACGCATCGCTATCATACGACAATTCCGGACTCAGTGTGCAAGCTGCAATAGGGAATGCACATGATCGTTTTTTTACAATTTCCGGACTCAGTGTGCAAGCTGCAATAGGGAATGCACATGATTGTTTTTTTACAATTACAGACTCAGTGTGCAAGCTGCAATAGGGAATGCACATGATCGTTTTTTTACAATTACAGACTCAGTGTGCAAGCTGCAATAGGGAATGCACATGATTGTTTTTTTACAATTACAGACTCAGTGTGCAAGCTGCAATAGGGAATGCACATGATCGTTTTTTTACAATTACAGACTCAGTGTGCAAGCTGCAATAGGGAATGCACATGGTTTTTTTTCTGTTTCGACGCACGTTAAATTTGGATGCGTTATCGGATCCAGTGTGCAAAGGCCTTTACTCACAAAAATCTGTATTTTACTTATTCCAAAAATTGAATGAATTAGGAAGAAAATGAAAAATGGCAAAGCCCACCCAAGTTTGAAAAGGAAACAATGACTTTGTCTACTTTTATGATATAAATGTATTTACCTGCACCAATGATATTGCTGGATGTAGTGTTTGTGATCCATCTAACTACGTATCTGCCTTAAAAGAACAACTTGGGTGAAAATATTACAACTGAACCATATCTTTACTTGGAGGTTGATTTTAGGATTAGATTGGGACATTTTACATCACCTGTGAATTCCCCTGCATTTCATAAACACTTTTTTTTTTTTTAATATCAAATCCAAGGGGATTCTCCATTTCTGTAAAATGTGCCAATAAAATCCATCTGTGGCTCATCCCAGTAGGATAGGATGGGGCAGCAGTGTGGAGTAGTGGTTAGGGCTCTGGACTCTGGACCGGAGGGTTGTGGGTTCAATCCCGAGTGGGGGGACACTGCTGTTGTACCCTTGAGCAAGGTACTTTACCTAGATTGCTCCAGTAAAAAAAAAAAAAAAAAACAACTGTATATATGGGTAATTGTATGTAAAATAATGTAATATCTGTATAATGTGAAATAATGTATAATGTGATATCTTGTAACAATTGTAAGTCGCCCTGGATAAGGGCGTCTGCTAAGAAATAAATAATAATAATAATAGTAATACAGGTTGATCAAACCAGCCCCCTAATGAAGGATTTCAGTGCATTCCTGTTGTGTGAAGACCTCCACACTCCCTATCTGCTGCCTTCTTTATCTCTTGTCATTTTCTCTCAGTACGTATTATAGGGCACTAAAACATGGCAGGAAAAAAGGCACATTGATATAAGATCGTTCGGAAGTGTTCTGATTGTTACAGAAGGTCTTGTGCTGATGGAAATTGAAGAAGCAGCATTTCAAGTAGAGCATACTGTTGCATATGCATCGAGGCAGATCAGAGCCTGCTTGGGGGTCATGTATTTACATAGCGATATCACTGGTGCTATGGGAACCCAGCAACTCTGCTCTTGGTACACTCGTGAATAATGAGAGCCTTGTGGAAGTCCTTAGTACCATTACAATGGAAGTCAATGGAGTTTCTTGCTTTTATGTCTGCATATAAAGGACTTTTACATGTAAATCTATTTCCCTCACAATTATTTGTGAATCACTACATTCTAAGAAAAAAGTATTAGCCACGATATCCAATACTAGTCCATGAGTCAGCCCACAGTTGTTTTTGCTGTGCTGCAGTGTGTGCGTGCGTGTGTGTTTGTTGGAAGGTTTTGGTAATAGCACTGGCATTATCTGTCAAATAGGACAATGAGTTTTATTTCATGGTAGTTCCCACCACTTTTACATTTTAAACATACATTTTTAGAGCATACATGTTTTCCATAAACTGATGTTGGTAAGACAATATCAGTTTTGTAAACAGAAATTATTCTCACAGTGTGTTTAGGTTGGAAGGGGTATTTGCCTGTACTATTTTGTAACATGTTTTTTTTTTGTTGTTTTTTTTTTTTTTTTACTATTAACCTTAGGAACAAAGCCTTGAAGAGAATGGTTTCAACTGTAAAATCTAAGGGTAAGTTCAATAAATAAAAAAAATTCTCCCAAAATGTTCACCCCCTCACAAACAAAAACACCTAGGGCCCTATTTAGCAACGTTCACAAAACCCTAAAGCAATCGCAAAACACTTTTGGAAACAGTTAGCGCACCAGATTGAGGTGCACGTGTGGGCAAACAGGCTTTGCCCACATATGTGATTTAGCAACCGTGTTTTAGTGCCCACTTGGCAAGTCAGCGTTAGCGCTGGACAGGGGCTGAACTTTAGGGGAGTGTCCTCATTTACATACAAAGGTAGCGATTTAGCAAACCATCAACAGCGTTAGCGTGTGCGTTTCAGTTGACATGTGAAAACCAGGTCTAAACTGCGTGCGCAAATTACATGATCAACTATAAATACCGGTGAAACTACCAGGGAAGCAGGTAAAGAAAAGAGAGAGAAAAAAAGAAATATGGAGTACGCACTGGATTAATGTGATACTTTGTACTGTTATTTTGTAACAGTTGTAAGTCGCTCTGGATAAGGGTGTCTGCTAATAAATAAATAAATAAATAAATAATTTCTTCATGGTCATACAAAGAGAGGAGGAGGAGGAGACGTCCCCAAGTCATCTGTCTTTTCTGAGCCTGTCTGACACACAATGTATGCAGCAATTTCGTCTCAACAGACAAACAATCACTGGCATCTGTCAGCTGCTTCAGGCTGTCCTGGAAGGAGACATGCGGAGAGCACACTGTTTGCTTGTAGCACTAAAGTACGCGCACCAACACAGAATAGGCACCTCTACGTAAATCGTAAGGGGATCTATTCTGTCAACGTGCAAGTAGTGTGTGATTTGTGATGCCAACAACTGCATCACAAATGTGCATGCAAACTATCATTGCTCAGCTCATGACTTGTTTACCCTCACTAATTCGCAGGTGGCAGCTGCGTTTCAGTGCGATGACAGTCTGAGAGGCTGGCTGATAGGGGACAATGAGTATCCAGTGAAGCAGTGGCTACTGACTGCTGCTCAACACCACAACCCCTGTCGAACAGAGGTGTAACCGTACCTTTAAATGTGCTTGTACTGTAATTGAGCGAACATTTGGAATCCTCAAAATGTGATTCCGATGTTTGGATGTCTGTGGCAGAACACTACAGTACACTCCTCAGAAGGTTAGCAATATCATCCTGGCTTGTTATGTTTTACACAACATAGCTCTCCATAATGGATGTTGAATTTACAGGGTTTGAGGGAAGCAGATGCTGAACTCGAAGCCCCAGTGTTGGAAGATGCAGATGCTGCAAGTGCCAGGCAGGTCAGACAAAGCCTTATAGACAGGTTCACATAACTGGTACACAGGTACACATGCGGACCAATACAAAAAAAAATGCAGACTTGTTGTTTAAGACACAAATGAAAGCATTTATAATAAAGGCAGAGACGATGCCCACGGTTCAAAGGTGAGCTATACACGCCTAACTTAAGGAAAACTCTTGATTACTCCCCCCACTGTGCTTTGATTGGCTATTTGATATGCATTAGGTTAGCCCACGCATGAGACCTGACTTCTGGCGCTAGCTGCTGCACACATATTTGCTAAATAGGGCCCCAAATTTCTAGTTGCATATTCATAGTTGTAAAGTACTGTAAATCTTCTAGAATTGCTGCATTGTGGAATAGGAGTCTTCAAAAAAGAACATTGTTTTTTTTGTGTGTAATTAATACCATATAGTCCTAATCTCCAGTTATTTTGTGTGTGATAGACCTTTGTTAATCCCTGAGATATAGTGCAGTTTCTGGTTTATTTTATACATGCATACTTTGAAGATCAAAGAGGGCCTTATGACACAATTCTTAATGAGGTTTGTCTTTTGCTTTGTCCACAGCATTCTGGGGTGAGTCTGACGACAGCAACTCTGACATTGAAGCTGCTTTGCGCCCCCAAACTCACAGCACATATGATGATGATTTTGATGATTTTTATGACTAACATTGACTCAAGTCTCATGAGAAGAAAGATAGTTTTATGTCCGGCAATTACAAAGGGATATATTTGTTCAGATTACAATTTTAATCAATTCTCTGTGAATTTCAAATGCAAATTACTGTAACATTTTCCATGTTTTAATTAATTAAATGCACAATTCTGACTTCCCTTTTTTTCTGCAATACAGAAACCAAAAATTGTTGTCTTTGTGGTTAATATCTATGATTTATTATTTTATTGATTTATTTCTACTATATACTTATTATTATTATTATTATTTATTTCTTAGCAGACGCCCTTATCCAGGGCGACTTACAATTGTTACAAGATATCACATTATACATTATTTCACATTATACAGATATCACATTATTTTTACATACAATTACCCATTTATACAGTTGGGTTTTTACTGGAGCAATCTAGGTAAAGTACCTTGCTCAAGGGTACAACAGCAGTGTCCCCCACTGGGGATTGAACCCACAACCCTCCGGTCAAGAGTCCAGAGCCCTAACCACTACTCCACACACGCTGCTTATTGCACCTTAAACGTAAGCCTTCCATCTAAAAACCATCCAGATGTAAGAAACAAAACACACACTATAATACTAGATGATAAGTTTAATAACACAGTGTTTCAATGTAGCCCTCTCAATGGATTAGTATGTTTTTTATGTGGTTTAATGTTTTTCAGTTCACAATGATAAAAAAATTAAATAAATGCATACTCTACAGCTAATTAAACTGAAATTCTGTTATAAACCAATGCAGGACTTCACAGGGTCCTCATAATCCCGTAACAAGCGCAAGGTTATAGTGAAATACAATCTGCAATTTATATAGGAGGCTAAGAGTCAAATATAGACACCTTGTAATGCTATGGCATCTTAGACTACCAACATGGATGCAATATAATTAACTGAGCATCTTCTGTCATGGGGTGCCTGTATGTTTTATGTAATATAAGTATGTCTATAATGTGTCTATGTGAGATTCATGCTTCTTGGGCAAAATGTCCTTGACTACCAACTTGTTACACAGGTGTATTCTATAATTCTCAGTGTCTAGTTCCATATGGGTATCCTTCAAAAAAATATGTCATTTGGTGACAGTCCTGTGCAAAGCCACATTTTCATCACCTAAACAAACCATTTTGATTTTAAAGAATAATGTCCATTTTTGGCCCATCTGACAAGCCAGATCATTTAGGAAAACAACGCAGCAGAACTATTATGAGTCGCTGGACTCATAATACACTTTATATCAGGTCATGTAAACTAAGGTCACAGAAAATAATGTGTGTGTTAAATGCCTCACCTACAGGAAGTGAGTGTTATTTTGTGGATTGAACCCAATGAATCCACTCACTGCAACAGGTTAAATTTAACAAACATAACTAAACAGCAAGCAATACAGAAAGGTATGTTTAACAATTCCGGAGATGCAGTGCAGCAGTCTTCTTTTTCTCTTCCTAACATCAGACTAACTGTGCTTTATTTGTACCCAACGTGTTCACATTTGCCTATTTTCGTATTCCACATCCCCTGTTCACTTCTCAGAACCCTCACTTGATTGCAAAACAAGCCTCCAGCATGCTCACAACACATGTACTCAAGCGCACACACCCTATTATAAGACATTTTGGTAGCACTTTTGAGTGTCATAAATAAGTATTTACTTAATATGCAAAATAACCATTTGCTGAAGTTTAGTTACATGTTAATAGAGCTATGCCATATGTGTATATCTATCATTAGTTTGCCATTTGAGCTCATATTTTCTATGTATGTTGAGTATGTTTTTTGAGACTTGGCAGTTTCCTGCTCCAGTAAAAAAAAAAAATACATACAAAGACTGGTATGTAGCGTACTGATATCTATAAACTATCTAAATAATGTGCTTTTAAACCACAATCAGGTTTTCAAATTTTCCTCGTGAATAGTGTTTTAGTAGCTTTATCTTATGTTGTATAGCCTTTAAGAAGAGAATGGTTGCCTTGGCGTGTTCAGTAGTTTAAGCTATGTAGGCTAACATTATGCTTTTTAATTGCCTCTCCACATTGTAAAGATGCTGTTAGAGAGGTGTCCATTGTAATTCAAAGATCCTTTTGCCATTCCTATTCCATATTTAACGTTTAGATCCTATCGATAATAAAAACACGCTTCTGTAACATTATAAAAGCACAAACATTGAGTGTGGTGTGTATCAGCATCCCATTAGTCAGCTTTTAAATGACTTGTGTGCCTAAACCTTATCAAGTAGAAGGACTTCACACTCATTACCATGAATGGCTGCGGTAAGCCTTGACCTAACATGGAAGGTGAATGTGTCTGGATAATTTTGAGTTTGATAAAAAGCTCCCTCAAATAATATCTGTGTTAAGGAGCATGTCAATAGATACTCGTGCACTGTAGATAGCTCTGTGAGTGCCGAGGGATATTGTACTAATATATAACAACGCAGCAAACATGATTTATTTTTAAACTTGAGCCTACGTTCAACTGTTCAATACTTTCAACATTGGTTTGGTGTCAACGAGTCAAAACCAACATGTTCTAGTAACAGTAATAGTATTTAAAAAGTCATCATCTCCTTTTTATCTGCAAACGTGGAGGTCTGTAAGTGATGACTCGTAATGCTTGTTGAGAGATGTTGACTGATGGCAGTGTAGTCCATTCACTGTACCGACCTGTGCAATTCAAGCTTCAGCAGTGTGCCTCAACAAAGCTTCAAGTGACCGTCCAACTAGAGTTCAATGAATCTCCATGCATCTACAATCTGCTTCACATGTGCTTGCTGTGATGTGGACACATGGGTAGATGGGTGCCTACAGCATTCAATGTGACTGATACTTGTCAGATGAGAATAAATTGCAGGCATGGACTCCAATTCCCATGTGTGCTTAGAGTGAAGACCACAGAAGTGGAGGCTCAATGACCTTGTACTTACAGGGAGCACCTCCCACATAAAACAAATGACCCTGTGGCAGTTTGTCCATTTTCATCTCAGCACAACTTTCACTCTCTCCCCCTCTCTCAGAGAAAGCCCAATTGCAGACTTCTGGAGGGGAGAGTGTGGGCAAACTATTTGAGGGGGGTGTTAGCATCATGGGCCAATAATATTCCATAACCTATTGACATCGTGTTGAATTTCTCAGAATGTTGAATTCTGATAAAACAGCTGTGTTATGTTATGTGATTCTTAGAACCAACTATAAATGTTAATTCACTTAAGGGACGGGACCTTATATCACAGCTAAAATGAGACCCTGCGATATATCTGAGATCGATTGCTAACGCGTACCTTTGTTTCATCTGAGATTTATTATTGCAATGTGCTTTTCCCTGGTATCCCAACATGTGTTATATCTAGTGCTTCGCGTTTCCGGTTTATTCCCAATTTTACAGAAAAAATTCAATATTTTCACAGTATAATTTTCTAAAATACACAATATTTTGATTAAAATGCTGTTTTATTTTGACTCCAACATTGTAAGCAGCCCTACACTGTATCCTAGGATACATGATACAGCAGACGTTTAGACGTCAGAGGATCACATAATGTTCAAACGTGGTTCTGTCACTTCACAAACACATTAACACCTGATTCTGTTGACCAATCAACATCTGATTATTGTGGCAATTGCTGGGCGTAGTAACTAGTATTAGCTTGATCAAAAACTAAATTGAATGTCGTGTTCTTGCTGCTCCTGACAGCTCTCTGTTTGACGTCACACACAGCTGCTTCTAGAGAAACGCCTTCCCAGAGCTTGCTGCGCCTGGCTGCTCTCTGTTTGACATCACGTTGCTACTAGTAACGCCTTCTCCAAACCTTTGGCAAACTTACCAGCTTCACCTATTTATACTGTAGTTGCATAATTAATGACATTCTATTTGTTTGATATACAAACGGTATATAATGAAACGTAATTACATTTATTTATTTAATTGATGACAATGTGACACATGGGGATTGCATTTATTTACAGTCCATTATAATTTTAATTTTCAAACGTTCTATAGTTAGTTTCTAGATAATCAGACTATACACAGTCAGTTTGATGTCATTGCTGAACATTAACTTTATTGTAACAGTAGACATTACTTATCATGGATTAAAACATTGTTTAATTTACTATTAATTACTATTTTATATTGATTCATTCAAGAAACCTGCTGTATAACTGCTCCTTTGTTTATTTGTAGTTACTGTCTAAGGGTGGACCACACAAATATTAATTATTAATGTATGACAGGACCCCCTTGTAAATGAGGCCTATCTATCTATCTATCTATCTATCTATCTATCTATCTATATATATATATATATATATATATATATATATAAAGTTTTAGAAAAAGAAAAACTGCTGTGTACCAAAATGATCAATAAGAAAAAAGAAAAAAGAGAAAAATATATTTCAGGTACTTAAAAAGGTAGAATAATTGATTACAAATCAATTATCAGGACGTTTCAGACTACAAGTGGGCTGAATACTTGTATATCATTAAAATGATACCCTAATTAGGCTACCAACATTTGGGAATATTATGGTACCACAAAATGGCCTAGTAACTAGTATCATATCAGTCACTGGAAGCCATTTTAAAATTTCTCAAATTATATTAATGCTATTGTGTCATAAACCTGTAAATCGCCTTGCATAATACTACTACTACTACTACTACTAATAATAATAATAATCATTAACTCGTCGTTTTCGACATCTGGGAGATGTCGCTCACAGTATCACGGCCTGGACTTTGTCCATATGTGGAGAGTGTCATTACCCACAATGCATTTCCATACGGCTTGCAAACAATCCGGAGGTTCGTCACTGGTAACGTGAGTCTTCAATCAAGCACGCTGCGAGAGCCTGCGTGTGCTGTTTTTAAACACATTTTAAATAATCTACGTTTTTAATATCTGTGTTGTATTTTTTGTATTTTTGGAAATGGGAGTCCCAGCGTTTTTTCGCTGGCTGAGTCGGAAGTACGCATCTATTGTTGTGCATTGCTTAGAGGAGAAGGTAAGAGGAGTTTGTTTTGGTCTTGTGTGTGTGTAAAAACTGCAGGGAAGAAAAACAGGCCGCATGTTTTGCTCAGTGCAAGTAAGTAAATAAATAAATAAATAAAAGTGCCAGCGCTTTATTGCTGTAACGTTTAGAATACTACTAGCATGTCCACTGTCTATACAGATTGATTCATGTGTCCAAGGAAATCCAATGGCTACGAGGGTTAACGTAACTGCATACAATGTTTGTTTTCTTCGAACACCCACTAGTGACAGTATTAATATATAATGACGTATTTATTAATTAATTAATTCTTTGTAGCTAGGGTTTTTTGCTTTAGTGGCTTTGGGTACAAATACAATTATGTAAATACCAGTCGCTTTTGTAAACAATTAATTTATTCTAAACAAATCATATGGTTTGTTAGATCCAGTAAAATAAATAATAATAATATAATAATAATAATAATACATGTACTCGGCGGCCTTTTTGCAAGTTATACTGCCAGTAAGAACCCCCAAGACTGCTACCAGTAGTTTCACATGAAAAGGGCCGGCGATTGCCACTAAGTTTTGAGGAGGGGGAAGTAGTTAATAATTGTATAAATGTTTTGTACAGCAAAACAGTCAACTGCGTTTGTACCAGTAATATCCCTACCGGTGTAGTGTTAAAATGTGGTGCATTGTCAGAAAGTGGTACGCGTACCAAAATATGACTAGTACATGTACAATCAATTGTGAACTGACGGGTGTTTCGCTAATGTGGAAAGGAGGTACATTTTTCACTTTCTAAGGAGTGTTTTGCAGCTATGCGCAAGTGGTACATGCTTAGTGAACCCTTTTCAGTACCAAGCATTTTTCAGTGGGATGCGCCCCCAGGACCAGGTATTTTTTGGCTGTATTTGACACTCTTCCTATAAAAATTCACTAGAAATCAATTTCTTTACAGTAGCATCTTGGAAATGGTGAACATTATAAAGTACTAAAGAAACCATATAAACTTTTTTTTTTTTTAATGTAAAGTGTTTTTATTATGTATTCTGCTTAGAGATACATGGATAAAAACGTGTTATTCAATGATCCAAAGGATGTTGCAATAATTCCTGAAAGTTTTGTTGAAAAATATTGATGTTTGGGCAAATTAAAAGACATTGTTTCACCTGAGTGATTGCAATCACATCATACACGTTTATTCTCAGGGTCTTTATAAGCAATAATGGACACTACTCTCGATTTTATTTTCTCAAAATAAATATTTATAAATAAAATAAGTTATTCATTCCATTGTCATCAGTAGTAAGGAAAATGTACCTGATAACTTTAGTTAATGAAATGTTTTCCTCCATGATTAACAGAAACTGTTTGAAAAAGTTGATAAATGTAGTGCTGTGCGGGAGTTTAAATATTGTTACATTTTCTTTGCACACAGTACAATATCTACGTTTTATTTCTATTCCGAGAACAGTTTAAATCATCTGATTTAGCAGCCTCATCCGTATGAAGCTATAGAGCCATAAGGTTTGTAGTAAAAACACAAAACAAATGTTAATTATACATTTTTTTGCAAACTTAAACTCTAAAAAGTTTCTCTAAAAACAAAACAATTCACGACGAACAAGACAAAATGAGTCCACCACAAAGTTGCATAGGTTCTTATCTTAAACACTGCCTTCCCGTGACATATACAATATATATAGGGTGACCAGATGTCCCGATAAAATCGTGATCGTCCCGATGTTAGGGGCTTTGTCCCGTGTTCCGATCGAGGTACAGTTGGGATGCCATTTGTCCAGGTTAGGGTTAAACGTTGATAGCCCAGTCGTAAAATGTGAAATTTATTTTCTTGTTAGGAAATTTCGTGTATGTGAATGCTGTACTGTCTCGCGATGTTTGATTGAGTTGTCTCGCGATGTTTGATTGAGTTGTTTGCATTGCATCTATGCGGCTATCCAATCACGTTAACCTGCAGTCATATGATGCGGTATGCGTCATCTGTTTTTCTTTGCATGTGCCTATGCGTCCGATTTTACTGATAAGTGTCATGATGGCTGGTAGTGTTGACGAGCCTGTCACTAAAAAGCAAAAAATTACTGAAAAAAATGGATTCAATCATATGCCCATGGTTAAATCATCCAATTAGGATTAGGATTATAATTAGGATTTCACAGACATTTCCCTGACCTGTTTAAACATTAAATACACCTAATATTTCAGAGAGGTATAAAGGCCTAAAATAGTGGTACTTGCTTCCTTACTAAAACAGAGTGCTGTCACTTGTAAAGGCAATGCAACATCCCCCAGCAGTTGCTGCTGACATTCTCTGTCTGGTGTGGACTTGCCCATACATTGAGACTGCATGTCTGCATCCACTGAATTGGTTGGAAGTGTAAGACAAAGCTTTGCCAAATTATACAGATGTGGAAATCGATTAGAAACAGTCCCAAAGGGCATCTGGCATACTTAAATAAAGGCAATATATGCAGCATGTTCATTGTCATGTTATTTGTCCCATCCAGGAATTTATTTTATCAGTACCGAGTCAAAACAAAGAAAACGTGCCTATTCAGGTCTAAAATTCTAACTGCGTTTAAAAAGTAAACAGCAGGTTGTTTGAAGCGAGGTAGCTGTGCGTGATCGTACCTGTAGTGCTGATTTTAACTTGGCTACAACCGACACAGGATTACTTTTTTGTCTGCGCTGACTTTCCAGTTTGTTTTCTGAAAGCTGTTTGTTTTACGTTGTTTCAGCAGCCTCTGTAGTAGCCTTTTGTTTAATGTGTGATTCTGACGTTATAGTGATCGATCGTATTTTCTTTGTCACATTACAAGATGTGCAAAACAATTACCTCCATCTGCATGTACAGTTTCTTTGGGAAATGTCTTGACACGATTCTCAGCCGAAATATACTTTGCTTGTTTTGCTTTGTCGTCCATTTTTGGTATTTTACATCTAATGCTGAAAACTAGATTTTAACAACCTAAATCAAAACAATGCAGCACTGACCTATCCCACCTGCTACGCACAGTAAAGCAAGTCACAGAAAAGCCAATACAGGTGCACTGATAGGGTGATTAAAACATTGTTGTCATCTGAACAGTAAACAAGAAAGTTAGCTGCTTTGGAGTATTTTTTTTTTTAAAATTACATTTCTCTTAAGTTTTTGTTTTTGCCGAAGTGAAATGCACACAGGAAGGCAAAGGAATAAAAAAGCCTCTCTACAGAAGAAAGATATGTGGTTTGCTTCACTTGCGTTGTGTAGTAGTTCACAAGGTTTCTTTCCTCCCCTCACCAACAGAAAGTGTCCCGATTTTTCACTGTTGCTATCTGGTCATCCTAAGTGTGTGTGTGTGTGTGTGTGTATGTGTATACAGAGTTTTAGTGGGAGTTATTCTTGGCTCACTGATAGGGCCAAGTCTCAGGCAATAATTGTGCGTGCTGCGCTTATTCTTTAAATAATTTTTATAAAATACGCAATGCAAATATTTTTAAATAGCATGTTTTCACAGATAACCATGAATAAACTAAAATAAAAAAGGATATATAGTGTCTCGCTTTGTTTCAATTTGGCAAATTTGTCAACACTGTTTTAAAGATCGCTCATCTCCAGTACAATTATTCAGAGAAAGTGGATTTGTAACTACATCTACTACAGTGTTTCCCTTGTCTGGTGAAATTGAAAAATATATAGACAGAATTAAATTCTAAATACTGAAATTCAGTGCTTACCTGGCATATTAACACCCCGTCTCTGCTCACGAATATTTGGACAGCTGTCAGATCTTTCACTTTCCCATTGGCTACTCGCTCGGCCTCTGCTTGCTTATGATTGGACTGCTGCATAAAACTTGGCAGATATATGACACTCTTGTTGGTTAAATTTACTGTCAGTACCTGCAACTGAAACAGACACAGTTTATTATTATTATTATTATTATTATTATTATTATTATTATTTATTTCTTAGCAGATGCCCTTATTCAGGGCGACTTACAATTGTTACAAGATATCACATTATTTTTACATACAATTACCCATTTATACAGTGGGGTTTTTACTGGAGCAATCTAGGTAAAGTACCTTGCTCAAGGGTACAGCAGCAGTGTCCCTCTCCTGGGATTGAACCCACGACCCTCCGGTCAAGCGTCCAGAGCCCTAACCACTACTCCACACTGCTGCCCTCCCACCCAGCTAACTTATGATTGGGCTACTGCAGAGAAAATGCAGATATTCAATTGGTTGATTGTATCACAGAGGCCCTTCAGGGAAAAAAAAATGTCAAGTACGTACAAGCACAGCATAAGCGAGCAGCACTGTCAACAGACTCCTGTGACGCTTTTGTTGGAAAATGTGTTTAAAGCTTTATTTATTTTCCCACGCTACGACCCGCCAGAAATGTGTTCACGAGCCATAATTCAAGAACAGCTGCCGCGGGCACGATGGCCTGGCTTCGCAGGCACGAATTTGGCCGTGGGCACTACTTTGAGGACCACTGCACTAGATGCTAGATGCTTGACCTATACGATTCTGACACAGTTTAAAGATACATTTTTGGGGCAAGATTGTGATAATGTTACTCATGATTAGTTAATGTGCTGATTAGTACATTCAAACTAAATTGAATCAACAACATATGGGAATACAACAAAAAATACTCTTTTTGTTAAATGGAACCTCTCTATTGAGCCCTTTGTGATGAAAATGAAGGTATGCAAACACGCTTTCACTGTTTAAATAAGGTTAATATGAAGCCCCGGAGGGGACATGAGACCTATCTCGTGCGCACCACTTACTATCTCGTGGCCATGAGAGACCTATCTTGTGCACACCACTAGCTATCTCGTGCGCACCACTAGCTATCTCGTGCGCACCACTAGCTATCTCGTGCGCACCACTAGCTATCTCGTGGCCATGAGAGGCTTATCTTGTGCACACCACTAGCTATCTTGTGGCCATGAGAGGCTTATCTTGTGCACACCACTAGCTATCTCGTGGCCATGAGAGGCTTATCTTGTGCGCACCACTAGCTATCTCGTGGCCATAAGAGGCCTATCTCGTGCGCACCACTAGCTATCTTGTGGCCATGAGAGGCTTATCTTGTGCGCACCACTAGCTATCTCGTGGCCATGAGAGGCTTATCTTGTGCGCACCACTAGCTATCTTGTGGCCATGAGAGGCTTATCTTGTGCGCACCACTTACTCTCTTGTGGCCATGAGAGGCCTATCTCGTGCGCACCACTAGCTATCTTGTGGCCATGAGAGGCCTATCTCGTGCACACCACTAGCTATCTCGTGCGCACCACTAGCTATCTCGTGCGCACCACTAGCTATCTCGTGGCCATGAGAGGCCTATCTCGTGCACACCACTAGCTATCTCGTGCGCACCACTAGCTATCTCGTGCGCACCACTAGCTATCTCGTGGCCATGAGAGGCCTATCTCGTGCGCACCACTAGCTATCTCGTGCGCACCACTAGCTATCTCGTGCGCACCACTAGCTATCTCGTGGCCATGAGAGGCCTATCTCGTGCGCACCACTAGCTATCTCGTGCGCACCACTAGCTATCTCGTGCGCACCACTAGCTATCTCGTGCGCACCACTAGCTATCTCGTGGCCATGAGAGGCCTATCTCGTGCGCACCACTAGCTATCTCGTGGCCATGAGAGGCCTATCTCGTGCACACCACTAGCTATCTCGTGCGCACCACTAGCTATCTCGTGCGCACCACTAGCTATCTCGTGCGCACCACTAGCTATCTCGTGGCCATGAGAGGCCTATCTCGTGCGCACCACTAGCTATCTCGTGCGCACCACTAGCTATCTCGTGCGCACCACTAGCTATCTCGTGCGCACCACTAGCTATCTCGTGGCCATGAGAGGCTTATCTTGTGCACACCACTAGCTATCTTGTGGCCATGAGAGGCTTATCTTGTGCACACCACTAGCTATCTCGTGGCCATGAGAGGCTTATCTTGTGCGCACCACTAGCTATCTCGTGGCCATAAGAAGCCTATCTCGTGCGCACCACTAGCTATCTTGTGGCCATGAGAGGCTTATCTTGTGCACACCACTAGCTATCTCGTGGCCATGAGAGGCTTATCTTGTGCGCACCACTAGCTATCTTGTGGCCATGAGAGGCCTATCTCGTGCGCACCACTAGCTATCTTGTGGCCATGAGAGGCCTATCTCGTGCACACCACTAGCTATCTCGTGCGCACCACTAGCTATCTTGTGGCCATGAGAGGCCTATCTCGTGCACACCACTAGCTATCTCGTGCGCACCACTAGCTATCTCGTGCGCACCACTAGCTATCTCGTGGCCATGAGAGGCCTATCTCGTGCACACCACTAGCTATCTCGTGCGCACCACTAGCTATCTCGTGCGCACCACTAGCTATCTCGTGCGCACCACTAGCTATCTCGTGGCCACCACTAGCTATCTCGTGGCCATGAGAGGCCTATCTCGTGAGCACCACTAGCTATCTCGTGCGCACCACTAGCTATCTCGTGCGCACCACTAGCTATCTCGTGCGCACCACTAGCTATCTCGTGGCCATGAGAGGCCTATCTCGTGCGCACCACTAGCTATCTCGTGGCCATGAGAGGCCTATCTCGTGCGCACCACTAGCTATCTCGTGCGCACCACTAGCTATCTCGTGCGCACCACTAGCTATCTCGTGCGCACCACTAGCTATCTCGTGCGCACCACTAGCTATCTTGTGGCCATGAGAGGCCTATCTCGTGCGCACCACTAGCTATCTCGTGGCCATGAGAGGCTTATCTCGTGCGCACCACTAGCTATCTCGTGCGCACCACTAGCTATCTCGTGCGCACCACTAGCTATCTTGTGCAGATAGTAAGACATGTGCACAAGATATATATTTTTTTCTCTCGGGTCCCCTCCCGGGCTCCATAAATTAAGTAAGATTGCTTTATCTATGTTTAACATCCCCCTGCAGGCAAAAGAAT
Source organism: Acipenser ruthenus (assembly GCF_902713425.1). NCBI lineage: Eukaryota > Metazoa > Chordata > Actinopteri > Acipenseriformes > Acipenseridae > Acipenser > Acipenser ruthenus. The sequence goes on from NC_081194.1 coordinate 80,742,510, forward strand.
GTAACGGAATTGGGGTACCTGTTGATACCAGTAAACCTAATCCAAATGAAGTTGAGTTTGACAACTTGTACCTGGATATGAATGGCATCATTCACCCATGTACACACCCAGAAGACAAGTAAATGCTTCCCTTCATTTATACTCGCTTTTTAAATATTCTTACTAATCCCACACCTGTTTTCAGTGAATACTTTCTCCCATTAAACTTGCAGAGCTGCCCCCAAGAATGAGGATGAAATGATGGTGGCGATTTTTGAGTACATTGACCGCTTGTATAACATTGTTCGCCCACGAAAGGTCCTTTACATGGCTATAGACGGAGTTGTAAGTATAAATTAAGTTTTAGTTTGTTTTTCCTAATACTTTGGTATGTAAATCGGTTTTGTAAATGTGGTTTTTCTTTTGATGGGAGTTCACAAACTTTGCTTTGCAGTTCAGTTCTATTGTGTTTCACTTTTTGGCCCTAACACTTTCAACATCACAGGTCAAGAGCCACGTAGGTATTCATGATTCTGGGTTTGAAACCATGTGTCATAACATTTTGTATGTTTACAGCTAACTGTTGGCCAATAACATAAATTATATTTAAATTAAATGCAATTTTATTTTGCAGAATTAATTCTATTGATTCATTAATCTCATGTGTTTGTCAGTTACTTTTTAGGGATAAAGAAATGTGTGTTTATTATGGATGAAATTGAACACAACTAGAGTGCTGGTTTTCATGTTGGCACATCAAGTAAATCGCTCTAGTGAGACAAAGCAAGTCTTTCTTTTTTTAGGCGCCTCGTGCCAAAATGAACCAGCAGAGATCCAGGCGATTTCGAGCTTCTAAAGAAAGTGTGGAGCTAACAGAAGAAAAGTCACGTGTAAGAGAGGAGGTCTTGCAAAGAGGTAGGTGTTTGGTAATCTCTCTGACATGCTGCTCATTCAGAAACATTGTCTTTATAAACTACTGTGGGTCTTGGTAGTTAGACTTCTTGTAGCAACTCTAGCCTGCCCATACAACTTGAATGATGTGTATTGTTATGTGAGGTGTGCGGGGGGGGCGGGGCGGGGGCAGTATTCTGTGTAATGCAGTATGAGAATATTCCTGTCATCATTTTTGCTGCAAGAAAAATGCTAAGGGTTTACTCCAGAAATGTTGAGTGAATTCCTATATTTTACAGTAGGGAAATTCAGCTAGTATTGTGCCATGATCCAGGGGTTGGTATAGAATTGAAATGTTTTTAAACACATTAAACTTCAGCAATGTGTTTATTTGCAGGTGGGTATCTGCCCCCAGACGAAGTAAAAGAAAGATTTGACAGTAACTGTATTACCCCGGTAAGTGTGTTGCCTTTGTATCTACAGTTTGTAAGACCTTGGAGAATATAGCCGTCTTCAGTATGTGATTTGAGTTTGCATGCTCACTTAACAGTGGTACACTAAAATCCGGGGTTTAATTAAAGAATTAAGAAGTTGCAATTTAGCATTCTAAAACTATTACTATACCTTCAGATTGTATAAGCATATGTATACTGAAGTGCATATAAAGTACTTTGGTTGAGCTTAATATTTTGTGTACTAAGAGTGTTCATCTGTAATTAAGGGGACAGAATTTATGGACAACCTTGCAAGGTGTTTGCGTTATTATGTTGCTGAACGACAAAACAATGATCCTGGATGGAAAAACATAACGGTAGGGTTTTTTTTTTGCATATATTAAAAAAAAAAATTGTGTTTCATTGCTTTTATGTACATTGTAAGGTGCTTGAATTAGTCTAATGGGAAACTTGTTTCATAAGCTCTTTGTAGAAATCCATTGTCAAGCTGCATATTTTTTTTTTTTTAGTTGCTATAGTTATTAGAGTATATAGCACAGTATGAAAAGTGAACTTCTGTTCATTGATTTTTGTTAACGTTTCCATTTTTATACTGTAAATCACAAGCGTTTGAGGCATACATGAGACTATATAATAAATGAAAATATGTAATTTCAAACATTTTGCAGTACAAACTAGTGGCAACAAATGGGGATTTTTGTAACGGTGAAACCGATATGAAAAATGGAATTGGGGTTGCATAGAAAGCCGGCTGCATCAGTTTTTTTTTTCCAGGTAATCTTGTCTGATGCCAGTGTACCTGGTGAGGGAGAACACAAGATCATGGATTACATTCGAAGACAACGAGGTACTTCAATATCATACAGTTATCATCCCACAACTAGCAAAAACAGTTCCAGACCATTTGTATCTTTACATGGTGCGTGAAATACTCATGTACTAAATGTTTGGATTCACAAATCTTGTAAAAATGTGGAGAAACAAATCTATCTCATGAGCAGACCAGTATTGTACAGGTTCTGTCATCTTCCTGTGTCAACTTTGCTGAACGGGTAAAATGGACAATCATTAATGGCATTCAAAATGACATTTGTTTTAAAGTTAGGAAGAAAAGCCAGAAGCAAAAACAGAATCTGTCTCCACATAAAGCACACTAGCTGGGCATTTTAAAATAAGGTTGTGTCTCCTGTTCATCCGCTTTTGTTTGCTGCCCTGTTTTGTTGTAACAAGGCAATGCTGTGAGAGGAGCTTGTATAAATTAGCAGATTGGTCACTGGATCACCGTCTCTTGCTTTTATCTCATAAACCATTTCATGTAAAATCCTCAGGCAAAATCTAATATCACCCTTTACTTTGACCCTGCGCTGTCAATTCTTAACACCTGACCTAACTGTGGGGCCGTATTGAGGTCATTTCACTTCTGCCGTATAGACAGGACACATTTTTTGTATACAGCTGTATTATTTAATTTAGTCTTTTAGTTTTTGAAATGCCATGTTTAATTATTAAGTTGATAAAGTGGGGAGAAATGACAGAATTGGCCATTTTTGAAAAATGGAATTTGCTAGTCCTAAAAATGGAAAATCAGTATTCCTAAAGATGGTTACAACTGAAGGCAGTGCAGACACCTGTGTTTTATACAGTAGTATAAAACAATTATATGCAGGCTACCAGTTAAGCATGCTGTCTATATCTATAACAACTGACAGGGCTGCATTTATGATAAGATCTCAGACAGGCTTCATAAAGGTAAATATACGCTTCATAAAAATGTATATATATATATAAATCTTTGGTTATCCAAAGTAATAAATCAAATCTGAACACACCACAAACCTACAGGTAATAGTTAGAACGTTTATGTAAAGGCTGCGTGGTTCAGGCTTGTTTTTATCTTCAGTGAATGCTGTATAGAAGGAGTGCACATGATGTATTTATGTATTGCAGCTCAACCGAACCATGACCCCAATACTCATCACTGTTTATGTGGAGCGGATGGTAAGCATTCCTTGTTTGTTCAAGGGCTGGTTTTATGTTTCAAAATGTAAGCTATTGCATACAATGCAGTTAATGAGCCTGTTATGTTCAGCTATGAAATTGTTTATTTTAACAAACTGAAGTAATACAAGAGCAACCTAGGCAAAGACAGTGCTTCTAAAATACTTACTGTGTTCAGAATTTATAAACAATGCATCTTCATAATGGTGGAAGAAAAAAAGATGTACAAAAGCAGATTGTTTGGAGTTATATTTCAATATCAGTTGTTAAGTTCAGATTCTGCAGTACATCAGTTATTTTAGTGGCCCTAAGCCCTTGCATTTGAATTGCTGACATGTTTCATCAACCAGAGCTGTCTGTGGCACAAGTACAGCCATGTTACAGTAGTGATTGGAACCTCCTGGTGTTCTGCGTTGTAAGAACAGTGTACTTGCTTTGTTGCAGCTGATTTGATTATGCTGGGGTTGGCTACTCATGAGCCCAATTTCACGATCATACGGGAGGAGTTCAAGCCAAACAAGCCGAGACCATGTGGCCTTTGTGGCCAGGTTGGTCATGAAATTAAAGATTGCCAGGGTGTTGCAAGGGAGAAGCAAGGAGAGGCAAGTCATTATTAAATTTTACATATTTTTTGTGAAATGTTTTGGTTTACCCCCCTCCCTCTCTGCAGATGGTCTTGCTCAATTCATGCAGCTCTACAAATATATTCACGGTTCTTGTTTTACTGCCGTTTTTTTTTCCATGAATTTGTTGCAGTAATTTCAAAAGTTCGTCATTTTAAAAGTACACACATAGATAAAGAATGCATCTTTTAAAAAGCACTGGAAATGTAATGAATTGTATTTTCTTTTGACAGCACGATCAGTTTGCTGACGGTGTTCCGTCTTCAGAACAGGAGTTCATTTTCATCCGAATTGCTGTTTTGCGAGAGGTATGTTGAGTGTGTTTTCAGGGAAGTCCAGGGAAACGCAATTACATGCATGCAGCGTGTATACTTTGGTCTTATTTCAATCCTCCATAAATAAAACATGGTGGGTGTATTTGCTTCTACTATACGAGTAGAATCTAGTATGTTTATAAAGACATTTTAAATTTAGTTTTTGACTCAATTTTCTGTTTTTGCAGTATTTGGAGAGAGAGTTGACCATGGCCAGCTTGCCTTTCCCTTTTGACATTGAAAGGAGTGTTGATGACTGGGTGTTCATGTGCTTCTTTGTCGGAAATGACTTCTTACCACATTTGCCTTCCTTAGAAATTAGGTAAGTTGAACTGTACCTTACAGTTAACAGCTATCCAAATGAAAACTTGCTTGGTGTGTAGCATCAACAGTAAGTCTCTCTCTCTCTCTCTCTCTCTCTCTCTCTCTTCCCCCCCCCCCCCCCCCCCCCAGCTTTAATAGGTCTTTTTAAATGGTTAACCGGTGTATGTGTTTATTTACAGGGAGGGTGCAATTGATCGTCTGGTTGGCATTTATAAAGATGTGGTACACAAAACTGAGGTAAGCTTTTGCATGAGAAATATTTAGCTTTGTTGACCACAAACAACAACAAAAAAAAACAGTTTGGGTGCCTTGCCAATGGTACTTTTTGATCAGTTCATCCTTGTTTTAGAATGTAATGGAATTTAAAAACTGTCAGGAAGGGTTAAAAACAAGGTTCCTAATGTTCCCTACAAGGATGTTAACAGCAGTGCCAATCTTTCTCTTCCAGGGCTATCTGACAGAAAATGGCTTTGTTAACTTGGAACGTGTGGAGCTGATAATGCAAGCTGTGGGAGTTGCAGAGGATAACATTTTTAAAAAACGGAAAGAGGATGATGCAAGTTTGTTTGTTTTTATATTTATTTATTTATTTAGTCAGTCTTTGGCATTTTTAGGGAATCCTTGGAACCAATGTATTTGGATTGAATAAACTTGTGTAGTAGCAAATGTTCCGTAAGCTTCTGATATTTTTTATATCTGCACTGTACAATAGATGCTTCAATGTTGGCTAGAAATTGGGGCGCACATGCAGCTCTGCAGCTTAACCTTTTGTGAGCACATGTAATTTGAAGACATTTGTTTCAAGCTGAAGTTTGCTTTTTTGCAAATTGTATGAAATTATTTATGTATCGCTTCTATTTAATAATGCAAACCTGGGAGAATCCAAAAAAATTGCTATTCTACATACTGGGTCTGGGGAACAGGCAGAACTTGGGAACTTGCTGGCAGCACTGCTGCCTGAAGTCTTACATGCACTACCGTCGGGTTTTAATAGTCTAAACTGGCTTTTCTAGTATAAAGTCAATTTCCCCACATACATATTTTATAGAATCATATTTTGAAAAAGCAGCTAGAATTTGGAGTAAGCATGTTTTACATGATCAATAATGAATCTACATTTCTCTTTAGGCAATATACAGTTTTTAATGAAGGCTGTTTTATCAGTAAAGAGCATCTTGCCCCACCATAATAGATCATTTTTATACTGCACTAACAAATCTGTTTGGAGCAATGCAAATGACTTCTATCTATTAAGTATTAGACATCACCAAAGGTGTCTCTAGCGTGTCATTAAAGGTGACGTTCCTATTTGAACATATTGCCCCGTGGTAATTTCACAAAAAATTGATAAAGTGTACGCACATATCTTAAAATAAAGAATGGTTTGGGGCAATGCATTTTACACACCTGTATTAAATTATAAAAACATGCCAGCCGCAGCCCTGTGTAGTAGTGTTCTGTGATGCCTCATTTAGGGAGTATCGATACGATACCATGCAGAGTATCATGATATTCCATACTATGGCGATACTTTGGATCTTATGTCCATTACATGTTAAATGGCTGCCAAATTCCTTATGTGCAAAGTGCAGAAGAGGCTAATACACAGTTGTTAATGCTACAGCATGGTAGAATGCTTGCTCTTAAAAAGGCATAATATTGCAGTAGTGATATCAAAATGGCATATTATATATTTCAGGAAAAAGGCATTTGCGAATCATCCGTGCATGTGTGTAAACGGGATGTTCTTAAAATATTAGTGCAATCCTTAACCCAGTTAAATAATGACACATTGTAATTGATATGAGAAATTCATGCGATACATTTTTTCATTGTTTTATTTTCTCTTTTATTAAAAAAAGTAAACCCGTAATGACTAAAAGCCTTGATTCAAACACACTGCTAGTTAATTTTTCAATCTGGGAAAGCCAGACCAAGACAAAACTGCCCGGACTGGTCATTAAAACAATGCGAAACATCTTTAAAGCTATACCACACAAATACTCCATCACCTATTATTATTATTATTATTATTATTATTATTATTATTATTATTATTATTATTAATAATAATAATAATAATAATAATAATAATAATAATAATAATAATAATAATAATAATAATAATAATAATAATAATAATAATGTTCATATTTTTTAATCTATTAAAATGCTCATGGACAAAGACAAATCTGCCCCAGCAGGGCTCTAAATCAGTGAGAAATGTCTTACAAACTATACCACACAATTAAAGTATGACAACTCAACAAACTTTAGCTGCTTTTTCAAACACATGATTCTATAATATGTGGGAAAATAAATTTATACTAGAAAAGCCAGTTTTAAAACCCGACAGTAATGAATTTGAGGCTTTAGGAAGCAGTGCTGTCAGCAAGAGTTCTGACTTTTCCCCAGAATCAGCTCGTATCAGCAGAATGGCGGAATTTCGAGTTTTCAAAATCAAACTTTCAAGTTTTAATTTCTCGCATGGCCCTAGGGCTCTTGTGTAGTTAAAAAAACTAGTGTACTACTAGAAAAGTTTGCCAAGCTTTTGTGAATACTATAATTATACAGCTAGAAAACCAGGTTATTATTATTTCTAAACCATTAAGCATAATCTGTTACACGTCCATGTTTATGTTACTAGGTATAGGTCATGGTGTAATTTTCCATGATTCAAGTGGCTCTAATTTGACAGGGTGCTGTGTTTATTTGCAACCCTTTTTCCTCCTACCTTTTTAGGAAGGCTTCAAAAGGAGAATGAAAGAAAAGAAGAAACGAATGAAAGTAAGTTGGAAGCTTATTTTGTATTTGCAGCTTTCTTAATGTTTCAACATTAAAAATAAAAGAAACAGTCTCCTTTTAAAGCAACTAACCTCAGACAACTTTTCAGTTGCAATATTAGGATATGATTCATCTTTTCAAAATAGTATTATACATGACCTGCTTAATTTGAATTGTGTGCCCTGATGCAAATCAATTACACTGACTACAACACCCTTTCGCTCTCCTCCTTGCAGGCAGACAAACCAGCATTTTTGCCTTCAGGACAGTTTGCACCACAGGCACTAGGTAGGAGAGGTGGTCCACAGCCTGTTGATAACCCAAGACATGCAGCATTTAATATGAGAATGCGTGGACGAGATCAGCACAATATGGTAAGATTGGGCTCCATGATGCCAACATGTGCCAAGAATCTTGTCAAATAAAAGGATATTTTGAAACTTGATACTTGGAACATTTAATGTATTGCCAATCCCACTTATTTAATTTTACTAACCATCAGTAAAGCAAAAACGTTTTGGTTGCACCGGATGTCGTAAGTGTAGCTTTTGCATCTCTGTGAATTGGTTTGGGACTGGTTTATTTGTTAATGTGGTATTGGTCACTTATCACCAGTAGCTGAAGCCAGCATCCTTTTCAGTTTTAGATTTTGCGGTGAAATGAACCAAAGTGTACTTTTACTGAAAGTACTGCATTCATCTTCTGTTTTAGAATTCTGCCTCTTTGAAAGCCATGATGAAGAATGGACAGCAGCCATGTTTTTCTTCATTTCTTTATTTTTAGTCTGTACTATGCGTAATACTAGTCTACATTTTAAACTTGCCCAGGCTTATTGGTTTGTTCTCACGTCTGATGGAATACTGGCTTCAGGTTAATGTTGACACATTATCAAACCATTTTTTTTTGGGGGGGGGGGGGGGGGGGTACTTAAATGGTGCAAAAAAACAAAACTATTTTATTCAGTAACTAGCTGATGGATTGTTTTGGAGCCATTCTTGGTATATAAAATGAACAGATACCCAATGTCATACAGACGGCATGTACCCTACAAGCAATGTATCAATCATTTTGTATTGTATATATTTATACGATTATTTGATATTTAATACAGAGGTTGGACAAACAAAGCACGTTTTTGATTACAGGCAATTTGTAAACATGTGGACTTTTTTTTTTTTTTTTAATTGAAAAGCAAGCTGGAGTGTTGGCATAGGTCAAACACACACACTTGGACGGTGTGTTTTGCCAATCCAAGTACAGTATGTCCTTATTAGCAATGAACTGTGACTGTTAAGCTTGGTGGATACTTTTACTTGTAGCTGTATAATCTAGTAATACGAGGATGTATAGAATGTGTTAAACTGGACTGCCGTTTTTAACAACCTTCCTAGACTTCCTCAGGATCCCGGGGCGTCTCCGATGGCGGTCCCTCTCCCTCGGGAGGTGTGAAGAGGAAGGCGCAGGACAGTGACAGTGAACCTGAACCGGAGGATAACATCAGGTACAGTCACGTTGTTTGACAGCAGTTTGTTAAATTGCTGGTGGGGGATGCATTTTAATTTAATGGCATTTAAGTTGCTGCAGCAAGTACCTTCAGATGTTTTCCTGTGATCCTTTTATATCTGCAAGTAATTAATGTGGAAACACAGAGCGTTCTGCAAATTCCTGTGAGATGTGCAAGCCAAAGCTGTTCAATCCAAGGAGCTGAATTAGTATTCATGCAGGTTTTCTTCTTGCAAGTCACTTTTCCCTTTGCGACCAAGTAGTAGATTGGTTACAGTCAGTGTTCATCCTGGATTATGTGAGCTGAATGTTGCAGTACTGCTGGAGCTTTAAAAAAAACATTCATCAGACAACAGCTCCATATATGTGAGCTGATAAATGGAAGTGGGTGCTGTATAATGCTTTAGCTCTCTTGTTGGACATGCATTTTATTGCAATTAAAATTCTTAGCCATGGAACCTTGTATTTTAAATATGTAAAAGATGGTGCTAGATATTAAATACCTTTTTGTTTCTGCATCTTTTTTGTAGACCAAATACATTATGCACTGTTGGACGTGTGTGTATCTGTGTGTTTGTTTTTGTAAGGGTCTTCATTCAAAATGTGCCACACATTTAATATGCTCCTCTTCTAGACCTTTCTGAATCGCTTTCGAGCAGAATCCAATAAGCTTTATGCCCTTACAAAGTGAAGTTTGGTGTACGATTTCTTGTGAAATATAAATTGGCTTACTGTTGTCAAACTGTAATTGCTGTTGGATGGGATTGCCATGAATTCTTTCTTTTAACATAATCCATTAAATTAATCAGTAACCAGTGAACGGTAGTTCCCAGGGGGGAAGGCGCACAGTTGGCCGAGTGCCGCCCGGGGGAGGGGAGGGGGAGGGGGAGGGAGGGGGAGGAGGGAGGAGGGAGGAGGGAGGGAGGGGGAGGGGGGAGGGGGAGGAGGGAGGAGGGAGGAGGGAGGGGGAGGGGGGAGGAGGGGGAGGGGGGGGGAGGGGGAGGGGGGGAGGGGGGGGGGAGGGGGGGGAGGGGGGGAGGGGGGGAGGGGGAGGGGGGAGGGGGGAGGGGGAGGAGGGGGGGGGGGAGGGGGAGGGGGGAGGGGGCGGAGGGGGAGGGGGGGGGAGGGGGGAGGGGAGGGGGGAGGGGGAGGGAGGGGGGGGGGAGGGAGGGGGAGAGGGGGAGGGGGGAGGGGAGGGGGGGGGGGAGGGAGGGGGAGAGAGAGGGAGGGGGAGAGGGGGAGGGGGGAGGGGAGGGGGGAGGGGAGGGGGGGGGGAGGGAGGGAGGGGGGGAGGGGGGAGGGGGAGGGGGGAGGGAGGGGGAGGAGAGGGGGAGAGGGGGAGGAGGGAGGGGGAGGGAGGGGGAGGGAGGGAGGGGGGGGAGGGAGAGGGAGGAGGGAGAGGGAGGGAGGGGGAGGGGGAGGGGGGGAGGGGGTGCTTAGGTTGGCCAGGGTGTCCTCAGTTCACCGCTTACCAGTGACCCCTGTAGACTGGCTGGCGGGCCTGCCTGTAGGTTGCCCAGAGCTGCATGGTTCTCCGATGCTGTAGCTCTGAGGTGACCGCATGACAGGCCTGCAGAGTGATAAGAAGCAGACGGCTGACGGCACACGTTTCGGAGGAAGCGTGTGTCCGTCTTCATCTCTCCCGAGTCAGCGCGGGGGTGGCAGCGGTGGGCCGGGTTGAAATAAACAATAATTGGGCTTACCAAATTGTGGCGAAAATAAAGAAAAATAATTGGCAATTGCAAATTATTATTATTTTTTTAAAAATCAGTAACCACTTTGCATGATAATTCAGTTAAAGCAGTATGAACCTTTGACTGCGCCAAACTTAACTGTTCATTTTCGGTTTTATCACTAAAGAAGTTAACGCTTCTAAGGCTATGCTTTATAGCCAGCATTACTGCCTTTTTGTTTTTCAGTTTGTTTTTGTGAACCTCATTCAGGCAAAGTGGATGTTGCACCATTATGTTGTGGTACTGCATTATTCCAACATGACTTTCTGTTTGGTGAAAGGAACCAGGTGGCACTACTTTCAGGAACAAACATCTGTTTCTGTAGCGCTTGTTGGATTCTTCTCAGATTTATAGGAATGTACGGATCGTATAATTTTGAAATTGTTCATACCGATTATAATGTTAACTGATGTTACTGCTGTTCAGCAGATATTGTAAACATCTTTAATTTTCTTATAAATCAGTTTTGTTTAGACAGTGGTTCTCAATTTATTTATTTTTTTTCACAGACCACATGAATTTGTTTTTGACCTCAGCAGACCACACAATTAACAGTATAGCTGACTGAAAAATAAGCGCATTAAAAAATCACTATAATACTAAGAATAACTGTAGACTTGCCTTTCTTTGTTTTAATGCAATGGATGGGCCTGTTTCTGTGAGCAAAGTTATTTTAAAATTGGAGTTTTAAAAAATGGTTCTAGTTTACTTTTCTTTAACACGAATTTACCGAGGGGAAAAATAAAACGGACTGTTGTATTTAAATTGATAATTACAGCAGAAATTGATTTATAATCTGAAGTTACAATGCATCCATGAGTTCCTCTAACCTTGTTTGAGGAACCATTTTTTTTCTTCATAGTGGAAGGATATATAATAATATTGTTTGATTTTTGATAATGCAACACAACGCACTCCCTGTCGTGTATTATCCCTTACTTTACAAGCTGCTGTGTTGAGTGCACGTGAGCGCAGTACATGAAAACTCCCTAGTGAAGATTCATTTTAGACATGCCAACTATATATGACTGAACATGGTTTTTTTTTTTTTTTTTTTTAAACTTGGAGGTATTCTACATGTATACATTTTCTTCCTGCTTCTGTAGCTGAGTTTTTAAAGTCTCAGATTTTGGGTTTCATAAACTATGCTGCTGCTTCCTTTCCATAATTATGTAACCTTTCCTTGGACTACCTGAAGGGAGCCAGTGGACCACCAGTGGTCCGCGGACCACAGATTGAGAACCACTGGTTTAGACCGTATGATTACACTGTGGATGTTTTTTCTCCCTCATTTCTCTTTGTAATAGATTGTGGGAGGAAGGTTGGAAGCAGCGTTACTATAAAAACAAGTTCGATGTGGACGCATCGGACGAGAAATTCCGTCGCAAAGTGGTAAAGTCCTACGTTGAAGGTCTTTGCTGGGTCCTTAGATATTACTACCAGGTAATTTTTGTATTGCTGAGATTGACTGTGGGGGAAATGCAGTAGTAGCTTTATCTTATTTCTTGTCTCTTTTTTATAAAAGACAAGTACAGTCGATTCTTGTTAATCTGAATTTCAAGGGACCAGCAAAAAGTATGATCAGCAGTCTAAGCTAAATGTATGCACTGTCAGTTTTTATTGAAGTTACAGAGCAATGAAAAATATTATAAGGGATGTGCAATTCTTATCGCCCGACGCCCGGGAAAACAAGTTTTTCCGTGATACTTTGCCCGTCGGACAAGTAGTTTTTATTTATGTATTTTTGCTATGTTCGCTGTGTTGCTAGAAAGTCACGCAAGTTTCTGAAAACTGAATTGCGGAAGTTGAGAGTGAGCGCCTCTGTCAAGGCACAGGCTCATCTTTTAAACTGAAGATATTATTATTATTACGTTTTTTGTAAATGAGCAAATAAGTGATGTTGCTTTCTTAATGCATGAACCTGACATTTAAATGCAGAAACTCTAGTAAAGTTACAACCAAAAAAAATGCCATAGTCACTGATATTGGCGGATTAGAAAAAATAGTGTTGTGTAATTTTATAACACTTCGTGGTCAAGTGTACTTGTTGGGATGTTTTAACAAAACAAAAAAAACCCGTAAAGTTTACTGTTTGAGTTCAGTGTTGCTAACCTAGTTTGCTATTTACCATATTTACATTTTTTTTTTTACTAATTTAAACAGGAGGCTATATTAGTTATTTACTGGACTTGGATTTTGTGAAACTTATTACAACATGAAAATTGACATTAGAGATTATCTGTACAATATTTTTTTTAAAAACAGACAATCTCATGGCAATGTGTGTGTGTGAATGAATGAATGAATGAATGAATGAATTAATTAATTTAATTAATGTATTTATTTTTCAGTGAGAGTAGTGCAGTGAAAGAATGTTGCCATCCCCCCAAAAAAACAAATCAGTGTGTGAAAACCAGGAACCATGTTAGATGAGGAAAAATGGCTGTAAAATGCTGTACACACAAAAAAATAAATAATAGAAATAAAGAAAAGAAAAAAACATATATTTTGTCTTTCCACAGTTTGATGGTGTCTTCTGTAAACCATTGCGTGCATTTTGGTAGAAAAACAGTAAAAAAAATGCAGAGAAACTTGACAGGTTATACACAAGTTCTTTAAAAATCTGAAAACGTCAAGAAAAATCCACAAAGCAGCAGTAATATATGGCAATGATTTCATATCTGTGATGCAACAAACTAAAACATGTACACCAGGAATTGGATTCAGCTTATAGAGAAAGAGGGAAAAAAAACAGGTAGAAGCATTTTTATATTTGAAATACTCCAAAGTATTGCTTATTATAGTTGTACTCTTGGTATGTTACTTAGATTTACTAGAAAATGTATTCCAAACTGCACTGAAAGGAACATTTCATTAAAGTATGTTACACATTTGTTGAGGTGAGGTCAGGTCACAGAACCTTTTGTGTATCTTGAAGAATTTAGTGAACCCGTCAAGCTACAAGGCTAGATCCACCACCCCTATTAATCACTAATTGATTTGATTGTGTTCACTGTTAAATAAAACCAGAATCCTACAAGTTATATTCAACGTTTATGTGTGTTTCGTGCGACAGGGAAGGGGCAAGTTGATTTTACTAGCATTTTGTCCCTTGGATAACAAGCTGTTTTCAAAAATTGCACACCCCTGTTATAAGTAGGGCTTATAACTTCATCTCAGTTAATCTGAATCGCATATTTAATTGAAACAATTACTGCATCCATCTCATTTGTTTGTTTTATTACTGATGCTGCTATTATTAATAATAATAATAATAATAATAATAATGAAAAATTGGGCGTGCAAAATTATTCAGCCCCTTTACTTTCAGTGCAGCAAACTCTCTCCAGAAGTTCAGTGAGGATCTCTGAATGATCCAATGTTGACCTAAATGACTAATGATAATAAATAGAATCCACCTGTGTGTAATCAAGTCTCCGTATAAATGCACCTGCACTGTGATAGTCTCAGAGGTCCGTTTAAAGCGCAGAGAGCATCATGAAGAACAAGGAACACACCAGGCAGGTCTGAGATACTGTTGTGGAGAAGTTTAAAGCCGGATTTGGATACAAAAAGATTTCCCAAGCTTTAAACATCCCAAGGAGCACTGTGCAAGCGATAATATTGAAATGGAAGGAGTATCAGACCACTGCAAATCTACCAAGACCTGGCCGTCCCTCTAAACTTTCAGCTCATACAAGGAGAAGACTGATCAGAGATGCAGCCAAGAGGCCCATGATCACTCTGGATGAACTGTGATCTGTGGAAAGAACTGAAAACTGCTGTTCACAAATGCTCTCCATCCAACCTCACTGAGCTCGAGCTGTTTTGCAAGGAGGAATGGGCAAAAATTTCAGTCTCTCGATGTGCAAAACTGATAGAGACATACCCCAAGCGACTTACAGCTGTAATCGCAGCAAAAGGTGGCGCTACAAAGTATTAACTTAAGGGGGCTGAATAATTTTGCACGCCCAATTTTTCAGTTTTTTATTTGTTAAAAAAGTTTGAAATATCCAATAAATTTCGTTCCACTTCATGATTGTGTCCCACTTGTTGTTGATTCTTCACAAAAAATTACAGTTTCATATCTTTATGTTTGAAGCCTCAAATGTGGCAAAAGGTCGCAAAGTTCAAGGGGGCCGAATACTTTCGCAAGGCACTGTATGCTTCATAATTGTAAATAATATAGTTTTTAAAATAAATGTGGTTATTGAAATAAAACAATGTTAACGGGTCTGCAGTCGGTAACGATCCAACAGCACTGGTTATAGTATCGTACTTGGCTTGATTCATGGGTTTGCAACGATCCTGAATTTCTAAGAGAGTACTCTTTCGGAACTGACAACACTCTTTCAGTCCTGGCATGCACTAAAATGGTGGGATTTAACGTGTGTTAATAAAATGAATCTCCCAAAAAGTGTATGCGTTAATTGCATTTAACTGCGATTTAATTGACAGCCCGAATTAGAAGTACTGTCCATTTTTTAAAGTGAACTTTTAAAATCTACATTGCAAATTAACGGCACGTGAAACGTGTGTGTCCCGTTCTGGTCACTGGCATTTTTAAAAATTCAATGCGTCCTCAACATCAGATATTGACCAAATCGGACATGCTTACTGCTTGCACCCACAGCTGCTCATAGGCCTGGATTCCTGTACCCCAATTTCAGAATGGTTGGCAAACTGTTTGTGGTAATGTCGAAATCTGCAGCAACATCTTTTTTTCTTGTACTGTGGTGCATTATCCACCGCTTTCAACACCTCCACTTTTGACTGCAAGAATAGTGCATGTTTCTGTGCTTCTTTATGGGAAGGCGTTGAAATACATCATAGGTTCAATAGTCCCAAAGCAGCACTAAATACAGTACATTTCTTCCCTGAAGGGGGGCTCCAAAATAATTCTCACTAGCAGGAAATCCATATACATAAATGACTACTTATAAGTGACTACGTTTGGTAGGGAATATCTCAAATTCGTAGTATCGGGGAATTCTTGTAATCAGTTTGTTTTAATGAGAATTGACTGTCCCTATTTTTTGTATCGAGTAATTCAGTTTGTGTTCTTACTCTGCCTTGGGGCAGGGTTGGATGGGATTTTAAATGGTATCTTCTGTCTGCTAAAGGAACATTGTTTGTGTAGTCAAAAGCAACATTTAAGTAATCTCTCTGAATTAAATGTGTTAATTGAGATGTTAACAGTAATATGAGATTAACCAAAACATATTGTGAAACTGATTATTAACCAGCGTCATGCTCTAAGAGCAAAGCATGCTAAATTCTCCGCACCAGGGGAATAAAGTTAATCCATTGCATTAGTTGGGGAAATGTTCATTCTGAACACAAGGCTGCGACACAGTCCTGTGTTTACCATTCACATGTTAAGTATGCAAATATTGTTCTGCTGCAAAAATTGCTTATTTAGGCCAGTGTTTTTTATATTCCAGGTTTCAACTTAGAGACCAATGTTGTACATAAACTTCTGTAGAATACTTTAAAATGGATTGTGTGTGTGTGTGTGTGTTTGTGTCTATATAGATAGATAGATAGATAGATGTAGATATACAGTACCAGTCAAAAGTTTGAGTACACTTGCTGGAAACTAGGATTTTTTCATAATTGACAATGATTTATGTCGTATATGTTTCTGTAAATACTTGAAAATGAAAACACATGTTACAATATACAAAACATAAGGAGTATCAAAGCAATGTTCAAGAAAATTGAAAATTGTCTCTAAATCTTGGATTCTTCAAAATAGCCACCCTTTACCTTAATAACAGCCGCACAAACACGAGGCATTCGGTTAACAAGTTTCAGTAGGAAATCATCCGACATGTCTTCCCAGCTCTTCTGCAGCAATTCCCAGAGATGTAGGGCACTTGTGGGTAGCTTTGCTTTGACTCTTCTGTCCAGTTCGTCCCATACAAGTTCTATGGGATTGAGGTCTGGAGACTGGGCAGGCCAGGTCATTAGATTGAGTTGTCCTTCACTTTCCTTATTCGCCATATAGTTCTTGCACAACTTTGAGGTGTGTTTCGGGTCATTATCTTGCTGAAGAATCAAGAACTGCCCAACTATCTGTAATCCTGATGGAATGGCATGCCTCTGAAGTATGCTATGATAGCCATGCTGGTTGAGCTTGCCATGGACTTAAAGATCACCAACTCTGTCACCAGCAAAACAACCCCAGACCACGTCACTGCCTCCTCCATGCTTGACAGTGGGAACCACACATGCAGAACTCATGTGCTCACCCTCTCTGCGTCTTACAAATACTCGGCGGTTGGACCCAAATATTTCAAATTTTGACTCATCGGTCCATAAGACCGACTTCCACTCCTCAAACGTCCAGTTTCTGTGTTTTTTGGACCAGGCAAGTCTCTTCCTCTTATTCTGCACTCTTAACAATGGTTTCTTTGCAGCAATTCTTCCAGTTAGGCCAGCTTCACGCAATCTCTTCTGAACAGTTGATGTTGAAACATCTGTACTTAAAGTGGCATTTAGCTGAGCTTGTATTTCAGGGGCAGTTAATCGCCGGTTTCGCAGACTTGTGACTCGAATGAACTTGTTCTCTGATTCTGAGGTCATCCTTGGCCTGCCTGACCTTGTTTGGTCCTCATGAGTGCCAGTTTCTTCAAATCATTTGATGGTCTTGGCCACAGCAATTACAGACACTTGCAAAGTTCTTACGATTTGTCTTAAAGATTGACCTTCATTTCTTAAAGTAATTACAGACTGTCTTTTTTTTCTTTGCTTAACTGAGCGTATTTTGCCATTTTCTGCTCCCTTACTTTCAGGAATGACAAACTTGTGCCTATGCTACCTATATTTTATAGTAATCATGGACCCTCAACTGTTAACAATAATTGGTGACAAAAGGTTAATTAGGTAACATGCTAGTTAACTCGGAGAACATCTAACAAAGACACTTTTATACTTAGGCCAGTGTTCTAACACCGTGTTATACACATTTCAGACTTTTCACTGACTTGGGCTTCAGACTGAAATCCCTTTGCTTTGGGTGACCATTTCATTGAAATTGACAAGATTTACATTTTCATTTAAAAATAAAATTTTTGAATGCAATTCACTAATGATTATCGGCTTATATAAGTACACATATCATATAATGAAATATTAAGTGTTTATAGGCAAGTTTATACAGTTAAAAGCACAGATAATCATGAAAAACCTGGTTTCAAGCAGGTGTACTCAAACTTTTGACTGGTACTGTATATAGATATATAGATATAGATATATATATATATATATATATATATATATATATATATATAGATAGATATGTAAAACACATTTCATATCACCATTATCAAGCAGTTGAGGGTCTCTTCAGGAAGTGGAATGTTGATTTACATCATAATATAAACATGATATTGCACATAAAACTTTGTTATATTTTTTTATAGGGATGTGCTTCATGGAAGTGGTATTTTCCTTTCCATTATGCTCCATTTGCCTCTGACTTTAAAGATATTAAGGGCATGTTTACAGAATTTGAGCCTGGCACAAAACCGGTAAGTTCTAGTATATAGATGCATTGTACACTATTCTTTTTAATGCTGTTTTTCATAATGAATGCAAAAAATAAATATGTAGCCGATTTACTATAAACGAATGTTTAGTATTGTATAGGGCTTTATATTTGTATGTATCTTTAATATAATGTGTGTGTGTGTGTGTGTGTGTGTGTTTCTCCCTAGTTTAAACCTTTGGAACAGTTAATGAGTGTATTTCCAGCTGCCAGTGGGAACTTCTTGCCTGTTTCGTGGCAGGCGCTTATGACTGAGCCTGTAAGTGAATCGAATGTTTTCTGGGCTTTGTTCATGTTCAAATGCACACAAAACTAACTGGTCCTGAGCATATTTAGTGGTGTGTAACATTCACTTCAAGTGAAATGGCTTTCTACTAATTAGGCATGCATTGCAATAAAAAGCTGAAAGTTGCATGCAGCATCTGCGTAACCTTTTCAAAGCTACTTCTCTGCTGTTCTGATCATACTTCTGTATAATCGATTTCCACAGAACTCCTCTATTATTGACTTCTACCCCGATGACTTTGCTATTGACTTGAATGGAAAGAAATATGCCTGGCAAGGTGAGTCTAAAGCCCTTCCTCCTCATCTTTTAAATTGACATTAGAATGCTTTCAATGTGAAGGTTTTTGGTATGCATTGTGAACTCACTCCTGGGCTAGTGTGATTTATTCCAGTAATACAAATACTAAATGGCACATGCTTTCTTTGCTGAGGGAACCAGTAAAGGGGTTAGCTATCTCAATAGTTTGCATATGAAGTTTGAATTATGATTCAGTAAGTCATTTCTAGCTTTTTGTTTTTCTTGCAGTAAATTACATTGAATTAGATTTTTTTTTTTCCTTGATGGTATTTCATTACAGTAGTCTTTTTCTCCTTCAGTTTTTTTAAATGTGCTTACTTCAAAGTACATTTGAGAGGTATTCAGGAATTGACTGCAAGTATTTGATGACAATCATCTCTTCAGTGTCCCCTTTCAGCATTTCATTGCATTCCCTGAATTAGGCAGAGTTTCAGATGGCTGTATGCAAGTCAATCCAGCAGCTCCATGCTGTTCTATTGAACTTTTCTTTATAAATTCTGTAAGTTCCTGTTACTTGCAACTGTTTGACTTGGTGTGTGTTTTGTTTTAAAGGTGTTGCTCTGTTGCCCTTCGTTGATGAGCGTCGCCTGAGGGCTGCTTTGGAAGAGGTCTACCCAGACCTCTCTCCTGATGAAAGTTAGTATTATAATCCATTCCGTGGACTCTGCAATCCATTAAACTTTTCAGTATTTAATGTGCCTGTCTTCCATTCTTGGATGAATCTTGAGAGAGCCAGCTGTATGCTGGATATTGATTCCCTGTAACACAATAATTCCCTTTGCTTGGTGGGTGATTGAATGACTATACATTTTGAATGATGCTTGATGCAAGAAGTAATGGAATAATAACATTGAAAAAACAGACTGCATCCTTGAACACGTTTTAAGTCTTTACAGTGAAAGGACTTGAGATGATACAAGCTGAATGTTATAAAGCAACCTTGAGGTATACAGTCAGTGGCTAGTCATCAATTTGCGCAAAACAGGTGGGAGGGAAAAGCTTTTCACGCAGTTAGGCCTTCACTATAATATGGTCACTGCCATTTCCTTTTATTTACAGTTAAAAGGAACAGTCTTGGAAGCGATATATTGTTTGTTGGAAAACACCATCCACTGTGTGACTTCATGAGGGAGCTGTACAGGGCTAATACCACAGAGGTAAACTTTTCAACATTGATATCTAGAGGGCATGCTGATATCAGAATCTGTTCATTTATATAAAGGTGTGTGTGTGTACATATCTATATCTATGTCTGTCTGTCTGTGTGTGCGTATTTATTTATTTATTTATTTATTTTGCATGATTTTTAAAAAACAAACCAATAAACTTTGTTTCTTCCCCCCTCTAGAGTGTAGACATACCTCCTGAACTGTGTCATGGCATCAAGGGTGCTCTTGATTTGGATGAGTATGCAATTCTTCCAGATAAGTAAGACATGTCTTAGAAAATGTCATTGCTTTGGGGAATAAATGTTTGCATTATATCTGTACTTTTACATTTTTATGCACGAATTAGGCTAATTTTGTGCGACCAATTCTGCATCTGTCTCTCTGCTATATCAAAGATTAAGTGAACTTAAACACCATATCTTTGAATTAAAATGGCTAATTGACAACAGTGTATGTGAACATATAAAAAAATACCAGTATTATTTCTTACAGGACAGTCAAGTCTCCTGTTCCAATGTTGAAGGATATTACTCGTAACAGTGTAATTAGGTAAGGACTGTATGCTCATCTTGAATGTTACTTTTAAAACTTTAGGAAAGTAAGTCTTTGTGTAACTCTTCACATATAAAGCTTAAATAAGGAAACCCGATCGACCAGTTTCTGTAAGGGAGGGGGGTGTGAGGAGGGAACAGGAGTAATTGCTTAATGTTGTCCAATGGAAAACTGCATATATGTAAATCCAAGCTTTTATCTTTTCTGAATGGTTTGTCTTAATTGAGTAATAGGGAATTGCAGGAACAGAAAGAAAACCTAGAAAGTTAGTCTGACAATAATTTCAGAGCCTGGCAAAGAAGACATTGGTAAACCGTAGCAGGCTATCAGTAAATTAAACAATACCGGCTTGTGTTTAAAAGGTTTATGCAGTGGTATGTTGGACATAAGAGGTATTCTTTCTTTCCAGCATAAGATTCAAGGACCCGCAATTCCAAGAGGGATTTGTTTTCAAAGCACTTCTTCTTCCTGGAGCGAAGTGAGTGCATTTTGTTGGTTCTGTTTGACCTCGGGGTGGGAGTTTTAAATAAACATATTTGAGTACCAGTGGCTGTGCACTACGAAGTTTGAGAACTCCAATCAATGGCAGAGTAACACATTGGAGGTTTATGCTGGCATCAATTGGAGGCTGTAAAACATAAAAAGTAAGGCAATTTTAATATGTATATAATTGATATGCAGAGTCATTGCATACTGCCCTAGCCTGTCTGCTCAAAATACATTTACAAGCACTGCTACTTTTTCACTGCTTCCTGAGTGGATAGCCTATAATATACTTTGCTGTAGTTTTCCCACTGCTGTAGCCAGTGGGGTCGTGAGTAGGAGTTGGTGATATCCTGACCCCTTGCATATCATTTGTGCAGACATGTCCACCCACTGCACCAGTGTTTGCAACCAGCTCATTCTGACAAATGTACATATTCAGGAGCAATCAATTAAAGATTAATAAGGAGTAATCTGCCACCACTTTTAAATTTTAAATCGCTTTTTGTATCGACACTTCCAGAGCGCTGAACACGAAACCTATGTTATAAAACATAGGCCCAAACCGTGGCAAAGGCCCAATAAAGATAAAGCCAAAACGTTACTAATAAAATACAATTCTACACTTCCAGAGACCAAGTTATAGTAAATAGGTGACTTGAAAAAAAAGTAAATGTACAGGCTTAAACCATTGCAAAGGCACAATAAAAGCAAGTCCTCAGGTTAGTTTTGTTGGGTTGAGCTGAATTTTGAGTTTAGGCCCATAGTTTTAAGAAGCACAAACCTGTGACGAGTCACGTGACGTAGCTGAGAAGATGGCTGCCTAACTCTCGAGCTCTGCGCTCCCATATCAAAAATCATCCTAATAGACGACTGTAAAAATAAAAAAACAGCTCTTGAAGACGTCTAAAACCCCTCTGACATGATGACTGATAAGCAAAACAATCAGACTGCGGCTACAAGGAAAAAAACAGCTAAACCTAAAAGTGCCGTTCAACCTCCTGAATCTGAACTGGAACAAGATGGCGACGCGGCTTCCACTTCACCAGGTCAGTCTGACCCCAACATTGTTGCTAAAGACATTGCGAATATATACACACTACTGAAAAACATCTCGGAGGATCTGAGCAGTTTAAACGCTATTAAAGCCTCTGTTGCGGCAGTAGAGGGGAAACTGTCTGATATAATGACACGAGTGCAGGGGGTCGAAAGCAGGATAGAAATGCAGGAGGAAACCCGCGAGGAAATCAAGGCCAATCCACCTGCATCTCAGTCGGATCTGGAAGCCCTCCGCCTTAAAATTGATGACATTGAGAATAGAAATAGACGTAACAATATTTGCTTTGTTGGATTTCCAGAGGGTGTTGAGGCAGAAGATATGATTAATTTCTTAAGGATAAATATTCCTACTATTCTGGATCTTGGGAAAGACTACAGTGAACTGGAAATGGATCGAGCACATCGCTCCCCGGGACCACGACCTGCGCCAGACCAGCGCCCAAGGCCTGTTATTGCAAGATTTCTACGTTTCCAAGACCAGGAATTAATCCTAAGGGCCGCCAGAAAGAAAGGAGAGATTCGTTAGAGAGGGCATCGAATATTAGTCTTTCCCAATTTGTCAAGAGCCTTGCAAGAAAAACGGCGACGATTTCTTCCAACCAAGAAACTACTACATGAGCACAACAACTACTACATGAGTACAAATTCGCCCTTCTATAGCCAGCTGTACTGAAGATTGACACAGAAGTGGATTCCCGACGCTTTAAAGACCCCGTCAGAGCTATGCAGTATGTGCGCTCCTTAATCTGAAAATAATTTGAATTTATACAGACAAACTTTTATGTCTGGTGTTCTGGTTTGCTCCCACCGACCTCGCAGTCTAGTAATGGATGTACTGGGTAAGCTCCCTGCATTTTTGCTTTGTTTGTTGTTTCTTTAAAAATATGTGTGACACTTTATTTGCTAAAATGACTAAGATTATATAGTAACAAATAGGGATGGGTTCCCTTTTTTTTTTTTCCTTTGGACATACTAGAGTGTGTAGCCAGCTGAGGACGCTATATATTACTGAATGCAGTATGTAGGACACTTCTGATTAACCTTTCTATAGCGTGTTTCTTTTAACCAACAAAAAACAGATGTTTTGCTACCAACGAGAAATCTCACGTTACTATTGTTAATTTGTGTGGTTGTCACCGCCTTTATTTTTACTATTTTTTTTTTATCATTTACAATTTCAGGTAGTTTCATACCTGTATTGCATCAAATAATATCGCTCAATGTATATTTTAAGCAGGGTCCTCCATCAACTGCTTGAGATCATCTTTGTGTAACATTCTTCTATTAATGGTTTGAAATATAAATGCTATACAATAAGAAATTGGGGTCAGGAACGGAGAGGAGCGGGTATTGGATACCAGCAATTTTGCAAATGCGCTAACTGTCTAAAATAGACTCGGGTCTAATAACATTATTCAGGGGTGGTTGTATTTAGTTGGAGATAAGTGGGGGTTGGGTTTTTGCATCGACAGTCATGTCAAATATGTTCAGTGGTTACAGTTACTCACATCCACAATGATTAGTCACTGATTTAGCGACTGAAAAATCCTAATCAGTTAAAAAAAAAAAAAAAAAAAAAAGATTTGCGGATTCTAATGGGGGCGTTAATATCGGGTTAGATTAATATGAAAACTATTTTGCGTCTGCTGCTTTGAGCGCATATGTCTGCATTGGGAATGTGGGAGCGTGGTCTGAGTGGTGGATCTCACCTGGAGAATCACGGACCGCATAGTTGCTAATTTAGTTGATTGTGTGTTTTTTTCTTTTCTTTTTTTTTCCTGCTTTGGTTGACTGGTGTGGTTGGGATTATCCTGCTCATGTTTCAGAGATCTACTTTCCTATTACCTCTCAATTTATGCAAGCCTCTAACTTAAAGGATAGTGGACTGGGTCTGACCTCGTGGAATGTGAAGGGCTTGAACCACCCCATTAAGAGGAAAAAAGTACTGTCCAACCTTAAGACATTAAAATGTGACGTGGCATTTTTACAGGAGACACATTTATTGGAAGGTGAGGCAAAAAAGTTATCCAGGGACTGGGTTAAACAGGTATATTTTAGTGTAGGCAGTGGCCTAGGGGTTGCAATTTTAATTAAGAAAAAGCTGCAGTTTAAGTTTATTAAAGAAATAAAAGACCTATTTATTTATTTCTTAGCTGACGCCCTTATCCAGGGTGACTTACAATTGTTACAAGATATCACACATTATTTTTACATATAATTACATTATTATTATGCTTTTACTACACATTATTTTTACATACAATTACCCATTTATACAGTTGGGTTTTTACTGGAGCAATCTAGGTAAAGTACCTTGCTCAAGGGTACAGCAGCAGTGTCCCCCACCAGGGATTGAACCCACAACCCTCCGGTCAAGAGTCCAGAGCCCTAACCACTACTCCACACTGCTGCCCTAGCTGAGATACAGGGCCACAAAATCATTCTAGCAAATATTTATGCTCCAAATGGTGATAATCCTGCTATTTTTGAAGATCTTGAAACCAAGCTAAGTGATTTGGGTCAATATCCAATTATAGCGGGCGGGGACTTTAATCAGGTGCTGGATCCAGTTTTGGATCGTAGTTCCCCATCAGCTTGCTGTGTGTCTAGGTCATTGAGTATTGCAGGGTATATGCAATGGTTTAGGTCTGGTAGATATTTGGCGCTTACAAAATCCAAAAGAAAGAGACTACACATTTTATTCTTTCCCCTCATAATGTATTTTCTAGAACTGATTTTTTTCTAATACCAGAATCTTTAATTCCACACTCTCGTGTACAATTGGGAATATTGCTGTCTCGGATCATGCTCAGGTCTCTCTTCAATTGTTTCCCTTTATAAAACCAGACAAATCACCAAGGTGGCGGTTTAATTCCAGTCTGTTACAAGAAGAAGAATTTAGGAATGCTCTCAAAGCTCAAATTGATCTTTACATAGAAACAAATGTATCCTTTTCCCCCTCTGCTCGAGTAACCTGGGAAGCAATGAAGGCTTTTCTGAGGGGCTCTGTTATCCAGTACTCTGCACGGAAAAAGAGAGCTGCTGCAGTTAAACCATTAGAAATTGAAAAAGATCTGCAATGTGCTGAAAGTAGCCTTTAAACAAAATATGTCCCCAGATAATTTGAGGAAATTAACAAAGTTAAAATACGAATATAATTGTTTTCTGACAAAAAGCTGAATTTACTTTATTTAGGGTCAAACAAAAGTATTTTGAGGAGGGGGATAAGGCAGGACGATTACTAGCTTGTTATATCAAACACGGAGAGGCAGCAGCAGTGAGATCTCAGGAAGGAAGTCTTATGACTGGGTCACGTGACATTAACAAGGCTTTTAAAGAATTTTATTTGTTTCTATACTCCTCTGAAGTAACTGCATATAAGTCTGTAATGGAATCCTTTTTTAGCAACCTAAACTTGCCCAGGCTAGAGGACCATGATAAAGAGCTCTTGGATGCTCCTATAACATTATAAGAGGTAGTGGAAGCAATTGGGAGTTTACCCTCAAACAAAGCCCCGGGTTTAGATGGTTTCATAGGGGAATTTTACAAAACTTATAAAACAGAATTGGCTCCCTTATTATTGGATATGTTCAGGGAATCATATACAGGGAACTCCCTGCCATCCACTCTGTCGCAGGCACTCATCGCGCTCATTCTTAAAGACAAAGACCCATCTCACTGTTCAAGCTACAGACCCATTAGTTTAATTAATAACGATGGGAACATTTTTATCAATTTTTTTCTGGATAAAATCATGACAAAACTGATTCACACTGATCAAGTGGGGTTTATTAGAAGTCGATGTTCATCCGAAAACTATGGAACCAATTAATTCGATAACTATGTAACCAATTTTTGTGGAATGGGAAACACCCCAGACTCTACTTGAAAAAACTGCAGGGGCCTGTAGATAATGGAGGGTTGGGCATTCCTAAATTAATATTCTACCACTATGCATTTGTGCTGCGACACATAGCACAATGGTCCACTCCCCTGGAGGGGGTACCTCCTTGGTTTAATATTAAGAGGTTTGCCACTGGCTTCCTCCCCCTGCTTAATTCTATTGTTAGTAGGCTATCTCCGCTAGGTCAGACTCATCCAATTTTATCTTGCGCTCAACAGGTATGGAGGAGGGTAGGACAAATATTTGATAGACTCAGCAGGGATCTGGATGAACCCCATGTTATGTATTGGTAAATCCCCCCTTTTTGTGGAAAGACATACGTGTCCTGGGAGATTTATACGAAAACAATATAATAAAATAATTTGAAATAATTAAAGATCAATTTGGTTTACCACAATCCCATTTTTGGAAATATCTACAAATTAAAGACATGCTGTGCAAAGTATTTGGCTCGACCTCTAATCCACCTAGACACATGGAGACCCCGTCCAGGATCTTTGAGAGATTCAGCAAGGGGCATGAAGCTTCTTTCTATTGTGCTGTGCTTCTACAAAAGTGAAATACATATAGTTTGGCATTACAATCAGTCTGGGAGAAAGATTTAAATATATCCTTTACTGAAGAGGAATGGGCTAATGTCCTAATAAGTATAAAAATAATGTCAAGGGAGTTGCGAACCAGGCTTGTAACGTTTAAGATCTGACACAGCTTCTCCTGGACCCCCGCCAGGTTACATAGGCTGGGTGTAAAGGACTCCCCAGACTGTTGGAAGTGCCTAGCAGAGGTGGAGACTCTAGTGCATGCTGTGTGGGCTTGCCCACGGATTCAAGCTTTTTGTGCTGGGGTCCATGACATTTTGCAAGATGTTGTTCAGGCGAGTATTCCTTTCTGCCCAAGACTTTATATTCTCGGGGATCCTTCTAGACTGGAACATCTTCCTACTCAGGATGCAGACTGGATTCAGACTGCCCTCTTGACTGGGAGGAAACTTCTAGTGGAGGGGTGGAGGTCTGCCAATGCCCCTTCTGTGCATGAATGGCAGCTGTATTTGAGTAATACTGCAGCCTATGAACAGCTTTCCTTTAAGCAGGTTAACAAACTTGAAAAAATTGAGCAAAGGTGGTTTAAATACATGACACTTTTCAAACTCCCTTGAAAACCTAATCATACCAGATGACAGCCGCAACCATGTGAAAGCTTGCATGTTTAAATTGAAATTGTTGTGAAGGAGATTGATGTTTTAGAACCATCCAGGAAGCAGGGTTTAATTTATTTTTAATTTGTATTTTCATCTTTTTATTTTATGTCTTTATATATATATATATATATATATATATATATATATATATATATATATATATATATATATATATACACTGTGTGTGTATATGTGTATAATATTATATATATATATATATATATATATATATATATATATATATATATATATATATATATATATATATATATATATATATATATATATATATATATATATATATATATTATTAGACACACATACACAGAGCCTTGCAAAAGTATTCAGACCCCTGACCAATTCTCAAATGGTACATTTAAATTTTGCTCTGTTTGATATTTTATTTTAAAACACTGAAACTCAAAATCAATTATTGTAAGGTGACATTGGTTTTATGTTGGGAAATATTTTTAAGAAAAAAAAAAAACTGAAATATCTGAATACTTTTGCAAGGCACTCTATATATATATATATATATATATATATATATATATATATATATATATATATATATATATATATATATATACATGTTAAAATACTGAAAAAAGCACAAACTTGCTGGTCAGTGCATCAGTATCAGACAGAAACCGATCTTCTGTCTCGCTTTCCAAATCTAAAATGGCACCCGAGACCCCAGCTAGAGCAGTATTTGGCAGTTCTAGGTTGTGTGCGCGCATCCTAATCTGGACTCCATTTCTCTCTTGACTTGTTGTTTTTTTGCATATCTGAAAGAAACTTAAGCATTTTAAATCAGGGATCAAGAGCATCTGTTGGCACTTGTACAAATCGTTTTAAGAAACAATTCTCCAGTTCAGTTTTGATCACGGTTTTTGTTTGACTAACAGCAGTTGAATCACTTGTTGCTGGTTTTTGTTTGACTAACAGCAGTTGAATCACTTGTTGCTGGTTTTTGTTTGACTAACAGCAGTTGAATCACTTGTTGCTGGTTTTTGTTTGACTAACAGCAGTTGAATCACTTGTTGCTGGTTTTTGTTTGTCAACCAAGTTTGTGATGACAGGTAAACTGCTGAAAGCATAAGAGTGCATTCACTGCTGAGATACCGTGTATCATTCACTGCTGAGATACCGTGTATCATTCACTGCTGAGATACCGTGTATCATTCACTGCTGAGATACCGTGTATCATTCACTGCTGAGATACCGTGTATCATTCACTGCTGAGATACCGTGTATCATTCACTGCTGAGATACCGTGTATCATTCTCCATTGGGGACAATTAAGTGGCCAACCAACTTTCTCGATGCACAAATAATACGGTCAATCTCCTTTACTGCCAGACCTTTCGCGAATTGAACCTCCCAGCACTTAAGCCCATTTTTTCTGTCATGAACAACATATTGGTGGCGTTCTCTGTAAATACTGCAACTATTTGAGAGGGGATCGCAAAATCAGTGACAGTATCCTCTAGGTGTTGATGTAGATTCACAGCAGTGTGGCTCTCTGCAATCAATTTTGTAGCTAGAAGTTTAGTTTGTA
Organism: Acipenser ruthenus; assembly: GCF_902713425.1. Lineage (NCBI taxonomy): Eukaryota > Metazoa > Chordata > Actinopteri > Acipenseriformes > Acipenseridae > Acipenser > Acipenser ruthenus. The sequence goes on from NC_081194.1 coordinate 80,771,175, forward strand.
AGTTCCACTCACCGTCTATGTAGTGGCAAGTTAGTCATGTATGACTTGTTTGCTACACTTGTCCAGGTATCTATTGCCAGAGTAAGAAGTGTCACATTTTCCAGTTTGGACTCTTGCGACATGGCACCTTGTACTCTGGTTCAAGGGTTCAAGGTAACACAGCAGTTCAACAAAAGGTTTGTCTTCAACAATACTGAGTGGACTCATTTCCTGTACAGGAAGCTAATTACCTTGCTTGTTGTTTCATCCTTGCGTTATTGTGTTGGCGGAGTTTGTTTTTTTGCAGTCGGCGATGGTCTTCTGGCCGTTATCTGGTTCTCTGTGTGCAGCACGCAGCTGTTTCACATGCCCACACAAACTGGTGGACCACCACGATAACCAGGTTGCTTTGTGCAGAGTTTACATTCTGCAGCATTTTGTTTTTTAAAGAAATCCCTCACTTCTGACTGAACCCTTTTTCCATTTGCCATTATTGAAACGGTCGTGCAACTCCTGGTAACACGGTGAATCGGCGCTAGACAGAACACGTTGTGATGCGGATTTCTATTTTCTTTCAATGATTTCACTTCTGGTGGACGCTTAACATTTAAATGTTTTACCTTTGATTGCACAGATGAAGCAATTATTACTTTGCTAGTTTAACTGTTGTGCAAATTCTGGCAAGGTGGTGCAGTATATCGGTGCAATGCAAAACTCATTGTGATACGCATTTCTCATTTCTGACGGACATTTTGTTTTTGTGTTCGGATACATTTAAAAAATAATTTGTTTGGTTATTTCCCACCACTAAGTTATAAGCAAGTAGTTATCTGGTAACAAACTCCTCATCCCTCTTCCTAGGAAGAGGAGTACATTTCGGGGTTCCATTCTACTTCGTCTTGCTCATTAAATTGATTTTTTTTTTTTTTGATTAATCTATTCAAGGATAACAAGATATTTAGTAAGTAAAGGGTCTGAGAGGGAAAACGGGCAATACAATCCGCACCCTAGTCTTGCTTATATATTTATTTGCTTTTTTCTGGTGTGTGCTTTTTTTTTATTAAGAAAGCCAATATTATAAAACTGTCTTACCACATTTCCATTTTTCTACTCTCCTCCCCCTTTTTAGACTGCCTCCAAAAGTGCTGAAACCTGGTGACTGGGAGAGGTCCGGCAGGGGTTCCTGGAGGCCCCAGCTTGGCTTCAATCCACACAGGCAGCAGGTCCACATGGATCAATCAGCATTTAGGGCATTGGGGTAAGTGGCACTCCAGTCATAATGTCATTGCTTACACGGTTATGTATTGAGACCAGTAACACTGTACCTTGTAACAGAGGATCCACTACTGCCATTCACAAAAGTGGATTGTGATGTACCGATTGAAATTGTATTTACTGGAACATTGGAGGGGGAGGGGCATAAGTAACTGAGCTGTACAGGGTGAGAATTCTGAGCAACTATGCTTTTTTCTGTTTACCCTGATCAACTTCTCCATAGCAGAACTGAATGCCATTCAGTATGTTTTCCCTGAGCAGCTTTGTTACTTAACCCAGTATTGAGAATTGATTCTCAACAGTATGACATCAGTGGCTTGTAATCAGCAGATATCTTCAGTTTACAAACCCATGCAAGTTGCATAAAAATGCATTGATTACAGGAACAACAATGATGATGGTGAAAGTTAGTTCTAGGTTAAACATTGTTTTTAAATATTTTTTTAAACCAATATTCCAAGCCCCATAGTACTGTAAATAATTTTCTAGGTAGTAAAACGGTAGAATGCATTTGTTTCAACCATCACTTAAACATTTGTTAATTTTTGTGTGATGTCCATTGTACAATAATCAACCCTGGTTTAGGAACAAAAACAACCATGGTTCTTCTTTTTGCTTGGGAACACAGTTCAAGCAGTATTAGTTTGAAAATGTGTCCTGGCACTTGTGTGTGTATATTGCAGTGATTAGTATTCTGTGCTGTTTCAATATTTGTGTCAATGCAGGAGGATATAATGTATAATTTAGTTTTCCCCCTCCTCCAACCCCCCCACCCCCACCCCCTTTAGCCACAATATGTCCAGAGACAGACAAAGAGGCGTTGTCTACAGCAGTGCTCCACCACTTGGAGCTTATAACCAAGGAAGGGGGGGCCAGCTACCACCCTCTCTGCCATGTAAATATGATTTGAACTACCTTCTCCTCTCTTTATACACACGCACACACAATAGCTATGAAGCCTGGCATATATCTTTACTGAGTCAAAGGACTCATGTAGGGAGTCTAGTATGGTAATGTACTCTTCTGGAAGGGCAATGCGGTCAATCAAAGGCTGCCGTCTTTGAGTCCCTGTATTGGGTGTTTCCAGCAGGTCTCTGATTTGACATTGATGTGCCAATTTGCAGTTGATGAATAATTGTCTGGTTGCGGATAACTTGTGAGTCAAGTGTGTTCTGGTGGTACTTAATGCAAATAGGATATTTGGTTTCTGCGAATCGGAATACTATATATGATGCGTGTCTGCCTTTCATTTCGGTGGCAAACTTGCCAATTAGCTGTGTTTTGAAAGCCGATTTTTGATTAGTGCAATCAGTAAACACTAAGGCTTCTCCTTGATTTGTCCTACTGATTAGATGAGTTGTCACTTGAGAAGTTGTTGGAGATTTTAATTTATGGCCTTATAGTCCTGAAAAGTACAGTAATTGCCTGCTCCATTTTCTGCAGTTTAGTACTTCTGATTACAATTCACTGGTATTGTAAGTTCTTAACTTAATTGTCATCAGTGCTTTAGTAGAATACTTGTAAAAACAGTTTGCTTTTTTCTCCTTAAGCATCAAGGAAAATATTAAAGAATTAGAATGATAGGCTAGATGTTTTTGACTCATTCTAAATTAACAAGATGTAGCTCTAAATCATGCTAACTACCAACTCCAAAAGCCACTGTAAACCATTAAGAAAGCACTATTATCCTAACCCATTGGGGACCTAACTAATGGCTGGTGAAAATCAATTTGTGGAGATCAAATTTATAAAGTACTGTAAATCCTGTTGATGGAAGGCTGGTAATCATAGCCTCACTGGGCAGAGGTGTTGCGCAGCAATATGGGTTAATAGCTGTTGGCTACAAATACACTTCCACTTGACACTTTTAAACATATGCAACATACAAATCCTAAGGTTATTCCCTTGACAGAATATGCACTAGATCTTTTTTTTTTTTTTTTTTTTTTTTTTAAGTAACTATTCTTTTTTTTTTTTTAACAATTCTGTGTGCATTCATTGGGCATAGTGGCAGCTGCTGATTTGATTTAAAATTCATTACCAGTCTTGTACTGCAAATAAAATAGTATTTTCGTCAATGTATATCTGCCATTGGAGTAACAATCATAATGTGTGGTCCATCAGCTGTAGATTTTATTACCGACCTGTTTTCCAGGATTTTATTTTATTTTTTTCCAATTAAGTTTAATGAATTGTCGTGGTTTTTTTTATAAATGGATTGGATTTAGATACCATAAAACCAAACCTTGTGTGGCTGGACTTAAATATAAATAAGTCTTCTGACTTACTGATGAAGTTACGTTTGTGATATGTGGTTATCACAGCTGCGCCAGGATGTGTCTTATGACTCCCTTGTTTTTTTTTTCTTTTTTAACAAACCCTTTAGCAGAATGTTTAAATGAAGTTCACTTCTGTTTTCAGGGACCTGGTACCCTGTGTGGAAATGTCAATGCTTTCTTTCACCCCCTCCCATTGGCCTGTGTCTGGAACCAGCTGTTTTAATTAGGTCTAATGAACACATAAGCTTGTTAAAGATAATCACACGTCAAAGAAAGAAAGGATTTCAGCTTACATGGTGTGTCCTTTTGTGTTTCGTTGACCAGGGATCTATTGGCTAGTTTTTGTTGTAAACTACACTGTTTGCCTGTTAAGAAGAATAACACACATCGAATTGTAATTCCTTTTGTAAGATTATTGTGGTTGTTGATAAACAAACTGGTATTACGAATGACAAGAAGTGGGTGGTCTTTACCACAGTCTGTGTCCTGACAGTAAACTGTCTTGAAAAAGTACTTCAAAATGGTAGTAAAAATGTGCTTTGAAAAGAAAGAAATGTGCCTTGCTCTGCAGGGTAAAATTAACATTTAGGGAAAAGTTAACACGGAAGCATGTTTAAACTTTCTTTAGAATGTAATAGACTTTCAAATCTTTACTTGCATTAAGTACTGTAACATCAGTAATAATAACATTGGTCAGTCACTTGCATGTTTTAAATGTTTTCTCTCTTTTTCTCCTCCTTTTCAGATTCAAGATCGCAGCAGAGCTCTTTGCTTGGCCCTTCTCCTGGATATAATCAACAATATCCCAGGTAGGAGAGGTTAATCACTTTCCTTTCACAATTGGGAAAGTACGCATGTCATTTAGTTGTGGTGTTTATACACTCATCTCACTTAAGTCAACTTTTAGAACCTAACAATTGAATTGAAAACCAATAAATATTTGTTTTTGTCCAGACAAACTAATGTCAGTGCTGCTCGTAGTTGGAGGGTGTGGGAGGGTGCATCATTTCTGTGTCTGTGTGACCAGTATGATGGTAAACATCCCCCAGGTTTTAAGAGTTTCCTTTTAAATTATCCAGTCAGCAAAATGCGGTGATGCTTTTCCAGTTCCTTGGCCTTTTCTTTTATTGAAGCTTTTCACTAACCCAAGAAATGAAGGCCTAGGGCTTAGATCTGTATTAGATTTTGGGCAGGCTAAACAAATTTCTTTTAAGCAGCTTCGCACAGCTTAATGAGGCATAACTAATGGTGTTCTACCTTTTATCCCTTCCGTACTGGAACCACCGCATTAGTACAGACCCGCCATTGATTCTTGCTTCAAACCTCTTGAAGTACTAATCAGCTTCTTTTGGTACAACTTTTGAGGCCCAGCAAGCCTATTGTGGGTCAGTGTCACTCTAGGTCAGTAGTTATTAGTGAAACTGAGAACAGTTTCTTTAACTACTTACTGCTGAACTTCATTAAATGCATAAGGAACTCAGAGGAGGATTACAGAATGTGCAGCCCTATAGTGGCAGGCAATGGGAAGGAATGTGACATGGTTTCATAATGAGGGATGCATGTGTGTGTTATTTATATTTTATTTTTTTAGTATTGGTGTACCCCTTATTGCTAAAATAAGGCAAACTAGAACATTTTATTTCATAGAATTCTGTTAATTGCTTTTTGAGTTGTATAACCCTTTGAAATGTCATTGCACAAATGTAAGTTAACTTAGTAGTAATGGATGGTAGTAGTAGTAATATTTTGCAGTAGAACATTAATTGTTGCCCATGGTATGTTAAGAGCAAAGAATCTTTTAGTATTTTTTTCTTATTTTTTGCAATTATGTAGCAATATGTTAATTAAAATAAAGTCTTTCACGGCACTTGCCAATCCGAAGTATCCTTTTGCTGTGTATTCAAAAGCGGCACTTCTGTGTTAATCATTATACACAGAGTGTGACTGGGGGAGGATCCTTGGCTGCAATTTCACAAAAAAGAAAGGAATGCACATGGCACCTTTTTTCAATCTTGTGTGCTTGTCTTTTAAGACAGAGCATATCTTATCAAGGATTGGTCCAACTTTGACCCTGGGAGACTGTGTTTGTTTGCTAACGATGAAAGCTTAGAATTCAGCCCATTGCAGTTTGAAATGCTAAAACCGCTGGAAGCTGTTGGCAGAAGATGCTGGGTATTGGTAGTATCAATTTTGTACTGTAGGTTTCTTACTTCTAGGACTGCGTTCCAATGAACTATACACAGATGGATAAGATGGTTTTTAATCTGAAATGTATTTATTTTTTTTGTTGGCTTTTAAATAGTTATATTTTATAATGGATTTAGCAACCTTTCTAGCTTGTTTTATTGCAAAGGAAGAGCTATGGCCAAAAGGTTTGCATCCCCTAGAATTTTAGGATTTAGACATAATTTAGATATTTTATTTAACATCATATAATCAAATAAATTACAAAATTTATAGTGCAAGTATCTACTGGAAGCCATAGTAGTTATAGCTGTGTTGTATTTGTGCTGTCCTCTAGTGTAATGCTGCTCATCTTAATGGAGAAATATTGGTATGGATAGTGGCATGTATGAAGCTTGGTGCTTTAAGTTTGTCTTTTATTTTATTTTGTGCTCATATAATTTTATTTATTTGTTAAAGCATACCTTTATTGCTAGAAATGTGGGTAAAAAAACCTAGCTTTCTAATTGATGTTGGATTGCTGTTCCCATCTGGACTGTACACCAAATGCCAGTCAGTCCATGCCAATTAGTGCTTATGTTGCTAGGTCACCGTGGTCAATTGAAAACTGCATCAATGGAACTTGAAAAGGTTTCTTCCAGATCAGACCTTCTGACATATGAAGTAGAATAATGGATGGGAAAATACAGCCAAGGCCCCTAGCCTAGATTCAAAATACTCTGCAGTAAGAATTCATTTACAACCTGCAATTAACTGGAAAGAATAGCCTCCAAGGAAGTGTATGGACATTTAGAAAATAAAGCCTCATTCTCCTGTATCACACGTTTACTTCACTTGGATTGTGTAAAATGTAGTGCTTTTTTGTTTTGTTTTTTTAAATGTACACCTTTTTAGTCACAATTGTATCCCTCAAACTATAGTAAATTACCTTTTCAAATTTTAGTCTCAAATTTTGCAAAATAAGCGAGACTAAGTATTTGTGTCTTTTCTTAATGCTGATTTAATTATTTATTTTATTTTATTTTATTTTAAGTTAAATGATCAGATATGTGAATTTTTTTGTTTTGTTTTTGTATTTCAGAAATTATGGTAATGAGTCTTTATCGGGTTGGAACCAGGTGATGCCGTCACAAGGTTCTGCCTTCCAGCAAAACCAACGAGGAGGAGGAGGAGGAGGAGGAGGAGGAGGAAGTGGCGGCGGCGGCAGCAGCAGTTACCATAAACGCTATGAAGATGGAAGGGGTCACAGGGGAAGACAGGTAATGCAGCTTCCATGTTGCAGATCTACTGTTGTGACAGAGTTGGGGAACAAAACTTCATTAGCCTGTGAATGTACTTCTTAACTTGGCCTACAGGATAGGTTTATCAACAGCATTAAGTAAGTGTTTGATGAATTACAATACAAGTTTATCTAGTCTAGTTTAGGTAGAAAATGTGGAATCGAAACCATTCTGAAAAATAACCAGGGTGTGTGTTTTTTTTTTTTTTTTTTAAATAATTGATCCTTCCTTAAGTGATGTGTATTGTGAAACCTGATAAAATGAGTCTTGGTCTTTTAAAAGGATTTTTGTAGTTGGTATGAATCATGTTCTTTTATACAGGACATCAGTAGACTCTTTTTTTGCATAATGCATAAAAAGAGAAGAACCACCCCTTCTATTTTGAGATTAAACTAATAGTGTTGGGTTGGGGGGGGGGGGGGGGGGGTTAAAAACTGCATCTCCTGGATTGTAGAGCATGTTGTAAAAACGTATCTATACATTAAACACTGCCAAGAATAGCACAGTATAAATATGGCACAAGCTGATTTCCTCCTAATGGTTAGTGTACTACCTGCATGTTTTACAATCTAGTATTTTGTTTCTGGTATTTCATTGCTGTTTTAATTTGTATTTTTTAGGGGGACAACTCTGAGAGGAAGTATTCTCAGCCACCCACTTCAGGAAGATACACTTGGAATTAAAGGTGTTTGAGTATAACATGCAGGGTCTCGAAGCAACAGTGGATAATGAACAGGATTAAAGAAAATATAACGTGTTATAGATTTTGTTTTTTTCCCAGTAATTTTTATTGTCATTTTTTTTTTTTTTTTAAAGATGTAAAAGTACTATTCTCTGCAGTAAAGATACAACAGGATAGAAGAATGTGGTGTGTGTCTTTATTTTCATTGCATCTGTGATTTTCAGTGCAGTCTCGTAATTTTCACAGTGCAATTTTTCTGCTTGCTTTTTGTTTTTCCCCTCCATGAAGTTGCTCTGCATATCCCTCCCCCTGACCCCCACAGTGAAAGATGGCACCTAACAATACTTCACATTGCTGAACCATGCCTCTTTTTAGATATTTTATGGAAGGTGGAGGGGGGACCCACAGAATGTAATTGGGTGTTGTTTCTATTAAATTAAGAACTACTTATAAAAAAAATAGTGTTACCACAGATTTATTTTTCCTTCCCTCATCTGTGGTATAACATGTTTTATTGCACAGAATGTACTGCCACATGTTATATTTAAAGAAAATATCAACGGCCTACATTTCCAACTTCAGTAGGTTGGTGCAAGAAATATGCATCTCTGTTTAACACCTCTGTGGAACAAAACTTCAATAAAATATTCCCCATGAATCTAATGTCCTGTTTTTATTTATTTATATTGTTATGGAGTGGTGTATTTAAATTGTACTGTTTTAAACTGCCATGTGGGACCAGATGGGGCAGAACTTGTAGCTCAGTACTAAGCAAACTCTCATGTTCAAGCAGTTTTTGCAATATATTTCAGCTAAATCGTTCTGAGAGGAGTTCACATGGTCCTGGATGTTACACATGTGCTCAGACCTTTCTGTAAAAGCAGACCACCTTGGTTTATGATTTTTTTTTTCTTTTTTTCAGCATAGTTTCCCAGAATTACTGAAAGTCCTGTGTGAGTGTGTACAGTTCTGTTCCAGTTAAAATTCAAACAAACAAAAGATAAAGTGGTGTATGTCATTTTAAAACAAATGGCTGTTTATTTGTAGGTGAAGACCAATTGGGACCGTCATTTCCCTTGTTTTAAGAAAGGTCGAACTTAACGGGAGGCTGCTAAGAAATAAATAAGAGAGCGAGTATGCTATCCCATCTTCAATGCAGCACGATAGTAGCCAGGTTACATTGTTTCCTTGAATACTACAAATAAATTCTGCACTTTTAAACTTAAAAATAATAATAATAATAATAATAATAATCTGTTGGCATACCCATCGAATAGTTTAATGGGAAGGTAGAAAGTATTATATTTGTGCATCACGAATACAGTTGGCCGAGTTTCTATGCATTTGTCTCATTTAATTATAATTGTTTTGTCTTGGCATCAAACGGGATATATATATATATATATATATATATATATATATATATATATATATATATATATATATATATATATATAAAATTTATTTAAAAAAAAAAAACGTTCTTCAATGTAACATACATTACTCTTTTGGTAAATGTATTGGCTTTACTGTACATTCAGATAGTGATTTGGAAAGTAAAATCTGAAAAAACCTATAACGATATGCCATAATTTATCATTGTATATGCGGGTAAATATTTATTTTTGTTTGTTTTGTATGCTTGAGTTGGTGTCAGAACCGTGAGCGCCCTTACCAATTAAAGCTAATGCAGAAACTTAAGTGAATACTGTGATTTATTTACATAAGTAACAGTATCAAAATATTGATTTGGTCATCCTGTGGTTTGGGATGTGTGTCGCATATGTCTATTGTAAATACCCTGGACAAACAATGTTAACATATATACAGCACCCATATCGCTGGGATTCGGGTCATGTGCTTTAAAATCAAAAATCGACCTAATAGTCTATAAAAAGCATGTTAATTATGACATTTGCTGCAACTATTCGCATATATTCTTGAAATGTATCTTTGTTTACGACTGTAAGTCGCCCTGGATAAGGGCGTCTGCTAATAAATAAATAATAATATATGTTTTGATTTACAGTATTGTGTTAGTCATTCCAGCCCTTTGCTTGGGTTTTTGATTTACGTCATCCTTTTGGGGGAAGCGGGGATGAGTTTCCGAGGGTAAACAAACATTTCTTATTTGTGGGGAGGATTTTTGTTGTGTGTGTAAATAACACGAGACAATAAAATTGCAATTAGCAGGTATAAATTACTTGGGCTATTTGAAAATCTGCTTTCCTGTTTTACACTACGCATATACCTTGTATAGTTTAATATCAAATGCTTTAAAATTGGTAATCAATAATAATAAATGACAAATGCAATGAAGTAAAAACCACGTTGAACTCGTTTTCTTTGTTTCTGCCGCCTTGCCGCGTCTCAAAGTTGGTCATAATAATCTACAAGGAATAATGATGAAAGTAAAAAATAAAAAAAAGGATGTTTTCTGTCGATTTACAATCTACCATATCTTTATACAGGCTACTATATATATATATATATATATATATATATATATATATATATATATATATATATATATATATATATATTAACTTAATTCTCTATGGAGAAATGTTTAGCAAGCCTATACATTCACAATCACAAATGAAATTAAGTAGTGCACAGTTGTATTTATGATTGTAAATCCTAGGTATAGTAGGCCTATTGAAATGGCTGCTTCAATGTGTGTGGTGGGTTTGTTTACAGTAGGCTACGTTTTGAACTTTAAATTCGACAAACAGTGCATCGTGTACTTCACTATAAAACCAGGTGCTTAAGAATTAAAACAGAAGTCTTGTGGATGACTTAAACCAGCATGTTTTAATTGTGTTCCACTATAAAGACGAGCACAAACAAAAAAAAACTTAACAAAATAAACGTTAAAGTATACATTGGTTTTAATTTGTTGCAATACATTTATGTTTAATTCCTAAATATGTGAGTTAGTTTATTGAGTCAAATGTGTATAGATAGGCCTACCCTGTGACTTACAAAAGCTTTTTTTTTTTTTTTGGTGAAAATACAAAGCGTTTTTAGTCTTGCAATCTATAATAGGCTTGTAAAATAATCACGAAATACACAAGAGTGAATTTGTATTTCACCTGTTTGCTTTTATTTCTTCAAGGCGTTTTTCATTTGTAGACTGTGCTAATAAAACATTTGAAAGTAACTTGTTAGTGATACAATCTTATTTTATAAAATAAAGCAAATACACTTACCCTTTTAATATACTCCCATTGACAGAATACATTCACACTTATACGATTATGTTCAATCAATCATAACAAGCTTACGGTTGATTGGAAGGTTAAGGTTGGAGAATGTGTACCCGAAGCTATAACATTAAAATTAAAACGAAGAACAATTAATTAAAAAAAAAACAAAAAAAAAAACTGCACACTTTCCAACACTACCCATTAAAATAGAAACAAATCTAGCTTCATGCTCCGAAGCCTCAACAGGTGCTTGCGACCGTTCAAACCTTCCCTATTTGTACCTCTAGTCCTTCAACGTTTGGGTTGCTAAGATACAGTTTGAGAACACCCTTTCCCGCTCTTACAATACATTGAAGATGCTTATCCTCCTCTTACGTTAATGAATTTCACATATTGAGAAATTCGAATTTTAACTGCAACTGACAAAGGAACAAACAAGCAAGTAAAGCTGTAAAAACATTGTTCGAGTCATAGCTTACATTTCTTGCACGTTATTTCCTCTATTGTAATTTTTTTTTTTTTTTCCGAGCCTTGCCTAGTTTTGTATTTCTCTCGGTGCACAATAATATTCTGTAAATGTGTTCTTGTATGTTTGTAATCTTAAATGGATTGCCACATTTAAGTCGCATCTTCATTTACTTGCTGTGACCTTGCAATGTGTCCAGTTCAGATTGAATTATATAACCTTCTCTGCACGGTTAAACCACTTGCTTAGAATTAGTCATAAATCGTATGCAACACATTTCAAATTCGTATTGGTGTTTACATTTGAATTGTTTCAGAATACTAACAAAAAAGAACTGCTAGCAAATTAAAGTATAAAATACAAAAATGTGTTTAAAATCAAATCTGAAGCATAAACTTTGTTTAATTCTTAATCATTTGTTTTACTGTGATTGCAATACGGATATATTATGGCGAATCCTATTGCATGTTTTGAATTCTTTATTATGCGATTTAGGTTAGCAACATTTCACCTATACCATTTGAAATATGATTGTTTTTTTATGTAATTGATTTTACAGCTTCCTATTGTTTAAATAAGTTTACAGATTATTTGGAAAATAATAAATAATTCTATGTATTTAAAAAAAATGGGAAGGTTTTATTGGTGATCTTAGGCGTCGGGAAACAATATTAGTCATAACCAATGTTCTTACACACACACACACACACATTATATAATATGGAGCTCACATAATGGCTTTGTTATTTATGTGTGAGAAAATGGTTTGTCACGGGTATGAACATGGAAAAAGAAATGTTTTTTATGTAAAGTCCGTTCAGAAATACATAACGGTCATCTTTAATGAAAAATAACATTAATTACTTAAGCTTGATATTACTTCACAAAGATTAGAAAGAATAGCGTGCGTTAAGTAAGTTGTCTTTTTTCAAAGAGTTTTGTGATATTGTGTTTTACTAATATTTGTATTAATGTAATGTACTCTCTTATTAGTCATCTTGATCGGGACTTGTTTTACTTAAACATAATTTCCATTGAAGGTACTTAAAAACAAATGCGTGGTTCATTTAAAAAGAAATCAAATCACCTGCAAGCATTACACGTTATATACAGTAGACTACTACACTTCAGAAATAACTGTCAATGTTAAATCACACACATTTGTTCTTGTATAGTCATGAACTTTTACAATATTCCAGTTAAACAACAAAAACACCAAATAAATCCAGTTTGAACGTTTTGCTAAAGCTCTGGACTAACAAGAGCTTGCAGGCTACAAAACGTATTATTAAAAAAACAAACAAATAAAAAAAAATATTAAAAACAAACAACATATTTATTAATACAGTAAAATTATTTGCTTCCAAAACATGAGAGAGAGAGTTCGATTTAGGATTGAAACATTCTGTTTATTTTGAATATTACCTCCTTCCATTTAAAACGTAGTCTTTTTTTATGTGGGGGGGGGGGGGGGGGGGAGAGAGTATAGGGTCTATTCTATAGCTTAGAGCCCCTTCGGTAGCTCATATGTTGTACTTATTCACAGTTTCTTACTAAAACAACGACGCGTGGATAATACTGAATACACCCTTTCGACCTTCAGTTCCATTTCAATTCGTTTGCAATCAGATAATGAAAATGCACTCCGGCTGAATTCTTTTAAAATGAATTCTTCAGAAATAGGTTGAGCTTCAAGTGATTTATTGTTAACGTTCAATTGATATGAAACATATATACAGCAGCCACGACGTTTTACTATTATTATTATTATTATTATTATTATTATTACAAAAATGAAAAACAAAAAAGAAATAGTTCTGAGATGCTTCCAATTAGTTCCCCCATCTAACAGTATCGTACATTGAGATTATTCTGAGGTGTTAGCCAAATATACAGTCTATTTCTGTTAATACTATGCATCCAAATTATTTCACAATACCTAAATCATGTCCTTCAACTATCAGGTAGAATACTGTGGCGTGGTCCCATAGTTTAGTCCCTTTTGAATGGGTTTATACCATGGCCTTTTTTCTCTTCTCAATCCAAAGCCATGTGGGCACCAGTACGTGGAGCAGCATTCGCTATCCTGTTCAACAGTTTGTACAACATTAACATGATGTTGAGAAGTAAAGAAAAAAATACAACACACGTAGTTTCACGGCAACCAGTCATTTGTTTTGTTCCCGTTTAGCACACCTAATGTGAAGAAAACACGAGGAGCCTTTCAGGTGCCTATACAGTCCTTCCGGTCCCCGAAAGCTTTCATGCTCAAAAACTTGAAATATCAACAGACAGTGCCATTGCACGTGTTCTTTTTCGTTTTTATTTGCCTCCTATATGCCTTAATGGAGAATCAAATGTCGCTCCTACCATGTTCTGCCATAAAGCATGTTGGAACTGACCATGTTATTGGTGTAATCTACAGATGTGTCTATTTGAGCCATATTGGCCATTTGGTTATGTAGAGATGGAGGGCTTGGTGACATTTCCTCTAGGTCTTGAGCCTGGGATAAGGGGTTTACCTGCTGGTTTTGGTGCTGAGTGATGGCATTGCTGGAAGCTGCTAAAACCCCACTAGACCCGTTTTGCTGCTGCTGCTGTTGAACCTGCTGTTGACTGGGTATTGGAGTGCTGGAGCCATTCTGGCAGGGCTTCCCATCCTTCACCAGCACAGGAACCGCCACTCGCCTTGGAGACTGCTGCTGCTGGCACGAGTTGTTCTCTTGCTGGAGTTGTTGGGTAGCTTTGTCCTTGGCCTGCCGTTTCATCTTATATCTGTGGTTCTGAAACCAGATTTTGACCTGGGTTGGGGTGAGGTGAATCATGCTGGCCAGGTGCTCTCTCTCGGGAGCTGAGAGGTACTTCTGTTGCTTAAATCTCCTTTCAAGCTCGTAGACCTGTGCCTGAGAGAACAGCACCCTTCTTTTTCTCCTTGGGGCTGCGTGTAAAGGTGCCATTGACTTTGTCGCGTCACTCATTCCGGTTAAGCTTCCCATTCCGGCCATATTCATACCGGTAGAAGGTCCCATGAATCTAGAAACTAAAAAGATGCAAGAGTCAGCAAGATGACCTTCAATATTTTTATTATAAATCATATACCGACTCATCTTAACGCTCAGAATCGTTTGGGGAGGAGCTGGCATCTCCTTTTTATTTTTTTTATTATTTTAAGTAACGGCTTAGTTAAATTTTTACAAAGAGGAAAAAAAGCATAGATAGATAGATAGATAGATAGATAGATAGATAGATAGATAGATAGATAGATAGATAGATAGATAGATAGATAGATAGATAGATAGATAGATAGATAGATAGATAGATAGATAGATAGATAGATAGATAGATAGATAGATAGATAGATTTTTCCTATACTGTTTTGTGGTATAAACTAGTACATTTTGAAACGAAACAATTGACACAGATTGCATTATTGGACACAAAAAAGTACAAATAAGTTTAAGTTGTTTTAAATTGCATATATTTGTGTTGTTGTTGTTGTTGTTGTTGTTGCTGTACTCTGAATCATGCAACAGTGCTGATACTATGATTTTGGGTAAACAAATGACATTTGAATCGCCGGTAGGACATACAATTAGAATAACAGCAACACGTCTTAATGCGTAAGGAAATTTTTCCAAATACGCGTGCTCTGTGTGCTGTCTTATTGTTGTAACTGTGATGTTTATATGATAATGCGTTGTAACATTTAAAACTTACTTGATGAGTATCTGGGGTCGGGGTTTCCTCCATACCATCCACTGGCAGCGGCGCTATTTCTCATGGTCTCTTGGTATGAGGGGAGGTCCCCCATGTTGCCAATGCTCCCATTGCAGTATCCTCCCATGGCACTATGAGAAAACTGGGACACACTGTGTGGCATGTGGTAGGTAGCAGCCACGGTGGCGTTGTGGCCCATGGTGTGCTGTTGCATGCCAGGCTGTGAAACCTGGGTCTGTCGGTAGGTTCCCAAAGGAGAAGTAAGGTTCCCTGTGCTATCCATGCCAGCAAACTTCTTGTAGGTCTCCTCGATAGGGCTCAGAATATCTGTCACTGAGAAAGGCGTTGTGTGCTTTGGGCTCAAAGACATGGTTCAGAAACCAGGTAAATTGGTTGAGCGGTTCAGCAGTGTTGTTGTGCTAGCTCTCTCTTTGTGGATGGCTACGTAAGAGAGTGCTTGTAGTCCGCCTGAGATCCGATTGATCGCCTTGGAGAAGGAGGCGAGCCCTGGACGCTCTTATCTCGGGTTTATTGTAGCCAGGCGCCAGGTTTACGACAAACACAGGGGGCGGAGCAACACCCCAAACGAGCAAACAATGGTCATTGACATCTTACCAAGATAATTGAGGAACATGCAGTTAGTTTCATATTAGAATAAGCATGATGCCAAAAAAATATGTGATTAACCGGTTTCCCCATTTGTAGATGGATTTCCATCTTATTTACCATCAAGTTGAATATTAAATAAACGTGAAGTACACGTTCATTTGATATTGGGCACTATTAGGACTATTATTTTATTCTCTTAGACTTGCACATTGTTAAGGACAGTTTTTTTGACGGGTCAGCTGGACGATTGCCCTGCTTTAATGGTGAATGCCATACTTTCTATAAACTTAGAGAGCACTTTCATCAAGCATAAGCACCACGGTGCATAGTCAAAGAGGTACAATGCAGGTTCTCGTCCATTGTATAACTACCTAATTTATGCGTCTTAAGCATCATTTTGTTCCATCCGAGGGGGGCACTTCCAAATTAGCTCAAGGTATCAAAATCCAGAGAGGAGAACGAAATAAGGATAGAGATCCTACCTTGTAAGTATATTACCTATACTTTCCAGGGACTTTAAAATATACATTTCAGGATAAAATCGTGTTATTTGTATTGTTTAATAATATCATAGGCTATATATCATATGGTTTTCATATAGCAATTTAAAATGTAAAAGGCATTAAAAACATTTCGTCACACATATTTATCATATTTAATCTCATCAGGTAATCGTGGTGCTTATTCCGTTCTAAACATGTTTGTTATTTCATAAAACAAAACAAACAAAAAAAAAACACATGTAGTATTTTCAGTAAATTATTTTTAAAAAGACGTTTTAATTGCTTAAGCAACCATTTAAATAAAATCAGTTTTATTCAAGATCGTTTTTCAACCGCCATTGGATTACATGAAATTATTAATATGGTTTGATGGATCTGCCAATGAGTTTTATGAAGTTGTTAAGAGAGCAAATCCTTTAAGAAGTTAACTTTCCTGATGATCATTATAATCTTCCCCAGTTTTGCCAATGAAAACAGACATATAACCCTGAAGCAGACGCAATGAAGACAGACTGATACTAAAAAATGTAATGCTCGCATATTTGAAGGTATTTTTTCATTTGTCTGTTTTGTGCAACATTGTGGACACTATTTTTATAGCTCGTGCTGGTTATTTGTGTTTATATTGGGGTAACTTTTGCTTTTATAAAGTCTGATTTCTGATTAGTGTTATCGGCCCAGTGTTGAATACACCTGTGAATTTGTATGTTTTTGCAGCATGGCTGCGACAAATCTTTGCCTGATTTACAAGGTAATCTTTTGGGTACACATAATGGCGACCGTTTAGATATGCTGAAGGGTCTGTAGTTGGTCTCTCTTGGTTTCCTGCCACTTTCATTGTTGTCAATAAGTCAATAAATATTATTTTTAATCCCCGGACTGAGCAACCCCACTTTAAAACGAATGGGTTTGACGAGATGACTTATTCAAAATATAACGATTATGCTTTTAACACACTGTGTGTACTATTTCAATTTGTCAATGCATTTAAAAACAAATTCTATATAATGTATATAGACCTACAGTTCGATAATGTTTAATTAAGAAATAAAGGCCAATGTATCAGTATTCTCTTAGGACTACTATCGTCATTGTTGCCTAATATTAAGAATCTTAGGAAAAAGCAAGAAGTTTTTATTTATTTATTTATTTATTGGTATCAATTATTTCAATAAAATATTTTTTATTCAAAGCCAAAAATACAAAAATGACATAAAAACAAAAACAATATGGCATTTATTAACTGAATTTACACCGACCAACATCGCCGTTAATTGTGTTTTTGCGTTTAAATGTAGAAAACAATTCTTGCAGGTGAGGTATGGAGAATATAATACATCCTTTCATACCTTTACACGATAAAAACTTACTTTTGCTATTAACTTACAAGTGATACATGCACTAAAACACGAACATTAGTATTTACTATTTTAGGATACATACAGTAATATATATATATATATATATATATATATATATATATATATATATATATATATATATATATATATATATATATATATATATATATATATATATGAAACACATTTAACGTTAAATATAATAAACTCGAATACATAATTTTTAAATGTCTAAAAGCTGTGCTTAATGTACGACTCAAACCTTAGATTTTAGACGAGCACTATAAAGCTAACAAATTACAGCTGAACTACTGTTATTAATTTGAAACTTCTATGTCAGAAATGTTTAATGAAATACAAATTCTTCACCAACATACACCCGTGTAGTGAGATAAAAACATGTATCTGCATCATCACTGTTAAAAGGGGAAATGCTCTAAATTAGATTCAAGATACAATACCCCTAACTCTCTATATCTGCATATAACAGAATGTATGAATTGGAATGAAATCACCCTTTACCTACATGTAATGTAGCAGTGGATTCTTGCCATTCCCCCTGTGCTTCAACAACAACAACAACAACAACAACAATAATAATAATAATAATAATAATAATAATAATAATAATAATAATAATAATAATAATAATAATAATAATAATAATAATTCTGTTTATGGGTAGGGGAATCATGATCATTATATGAATACAAAGTAAAAAAATATATATATATACTATTTGGGTAAAACATCATTTTTTGATACAAAATATCTTGATTTTGTTTGTTTTGGAAAGCGCTGACAGTATTTATTGTATATATTTATTGTGTATTAATTAATTAAATAAATACAGGAATATAAGTAATTTAAACACAAGTTTGTCTCAAAAGTCAAGCAACATTTTATGCACACCTTAAACTAAGACGTTTGCATTAATACACACTTATTAATGTTTAAGTCAAAGTAAATGAAATGAAAAACGTAATTTTTACAATATAAACACAACAGAAATCAACTTATAATAATAATAATAATAATAATAATAATAATAATAATAATGGCCTCATTACGTCTTTCAGGCTGACTGCAATGTTAGTGCTGTTATTCTCGCACTGTAGCTGGTTGGGGTGCACACGGTGGGTAGGGGTCAGATACCTTCCATTGCGCAGGGCTTTGTGTGTGCCAGAGGCCGTGTGCTGAATAAGGAGATTTAGATTTACCCTAGTCACGTAAAGTGCATATTTCTTTAGAAGGAACTCTGGCAAGACTGACTCATTGTTAATATAGATCAAGGACACGTCCCACAGCGCTCCATGTTGTTCATGTGAATAACTTTAATAATTAGAAGTAGTAGGCTAATGGTGCCATACTTTCCACATATAACTTATTATGAACTGGGATTTAACATGTTTCCAAAACCTCTTCAAACACGCTTTTTAATTAATGAAAAAACACGTAGAAATATGTACTTTAAATATCTTTCTTTGCTTTGTATTTATTTTAATAATGCTGCATGTTGGATGCATAAGGGATCAGAGAGAGAGAGAGAGAGAGAGAGAGAGAGAGAGAGAGAGAGAGAGAGAGAGAGAGAGAGAGAGAGAGAGAGAGAGAGAGAGAGAGAGAGAGAGGGAGACAATGCAACATCATAAGGTTCTAGAGTGGTAATTCTTATTATAACACATGTGATCATTCCTTGTTCTCTAAGGTACCATTCCTTATACAGACCCATGAATCTAAATGATATATTTGTGGTTGGTGGTCATGGGATTTAAACAGCTTTCTGTCAAGCGTGTGATTTACTTCCATTGGTCAGTGATCCCCTCTCTTAAAACGTGACAGCTATGCATGCACAATGCTAAAATCTACAACAGTGACTGTGCTTACAGATGTTTATTTCGACTGTTTCTTCCATGCGCTATGAGGATAGGTTACAGTAAGACAAGGTATCCCCTCTAACGGTGCTTACTGCTGTGCAGGGTATTGTAAATCAGTGGTTATAGGCTCAGGCATGATGTAATGCGTGTGGAGCAGTAGAAGAGTCACACCCTTCAACCTGTCAGCTGTTAAGTCAGCCGCCAAGGCTTTTTTTTAACACTGAAGGCCAACGATCTGATTGAGGGGCACTGACATACGCGGGTGCTGCGTCTAGCATTGCATTTATTATGCTAAAATGTTATGAACACATTTTAAGAACAACACCATATAAGCGTGTGGTGAGCTATACATGCGATTAAAAGGATGTACGGCTTCATAATGAGGGACAGTTGAGAGGTAATCTTGCAGCCGAAGCATTGAACGTGAGCGCCCTTGGAAGGGTATGACTGGTCGCGACATTAAAGTGCATTCAATCACATGCTTGTGAATTGCTGTTTAAAACTTGCTACCCGACCTCCAAACACTCGTATACAGCTGTACTTGCTAGATACGTGTTTTATTTAAGATACACAGATTGTAGACTTTGTTTTTTGGCATAATTAACAAATAGAGAATTTATTTGCCAAATACCGGTATATTTCTAAATAGTTATGTATAAATATGTTCGGTAGTATGAAAAAATGAAATTGAAATATGCCGATAACAACAATAGTGTAGTGTATAGGCACTATAATAATAATAATAATAATAATAATAATAATAATAATAATAATAATACATTGTGACATGCATACTAATTGTTAGCATACAGTCATGTAAATTGTTCTTCTGAAAACAAAAGCATTAGCCTACCCTTTCTGTTGAATTATTTTGCCAGTTGTATTACTTTTGCAACAGACAGTAAATACCTGCCATGATGTTGTTTTCTTCAATTTAAAATAAATCAACGAAATGTGTTACAAACATTGTTGTAGACCGCGATGTTATAAACTATCCATTTTAACTGAGAACTCAAACCGTTGCTTTGATCGGTTCCTCCCCGCACACATGTTAACAGATCCTTCCATTTAGCCATTTGCTCGTGTGCTTCTTATACAGATGAAAACGCACATCTTCCCCTTTGAACAGTTTGTGTTACATTTACCACACAATATTGTCCTTAATAGTACCTGAATACGTTATACTATACATTACCTGTATACGTTATAATGATTCCAACACGTAATCAATAATCAATAAGAGAACTCGAGGTGAATGAAGGGGTCGAATGACGTGCATGTCTTTATCTCGTATGCAGTGAAACACATGGACTCATTTGAGCTCTTTAACAAATAAGAGATCCCAATGTTATGCGCTCTGTCGGTGATTGCTTTTAATTATCACAGTAATTAATTGCTGTTTGCAGTATTTATGCATTCCAAATAAAACAGTTTAAGGAGTGCATTACTTCTTTGTGAGCTGCAGGGATTGAACTAAACTGCTTTGGGATGAGGTAATAAACAGCGCTTAATTTACTCCAATTGTCTTTTCTTAGAGAATCTTCCTTGACAATTCAAACTATTGTTCCATTATCTTTCAAACAAACGCCAAACATTGTTGTACATCGACCACAGCTGTTTGTATTATTAAAAGCTCCCAGCTATCCAAAGACACTTGCCCGGTACAGTTCTACTGGATCTGAGACCTCTGCAGCTGTGCACAAGGGAATTGCACGAGAGAAAACAAACTTGTACCGGATGTAATAATGCAACTCAATGGCAACTTTATTAACTTGGAAGAGCAAGCAGAAACACTCACTCTAAGAGATATATTCTCACAAGGACGCTGGTGTTTACTAGTGACTCCAAGGGTTACACAGCAGTAACATTTTCGAGCCTTAATAAATAAATATTGCAACATTTCTACGCATGCCATTTATTTCAAACGATAATACAGAAACTGTTCAAAGAAACTTGGCAACAATAGACACCTCACAACTTATTAATGTTGAATCTAATTATGCAGATGGATTTGTGTAACATTATAATTAGGTCGATTTCAAAAGTAATCGCTTAACTAAACCACTTGGTGCTGCATAAAACAGTACACCTGAACAAAAGGGCGTCGTTGCAATAGCTCTCTCTTTCTCTCTCTCTTTACTGAAAAAAAAGCCATAGCAGTTGACAATTATTGTACGATAATTAAATGCATGAAAGTGTTATACGCATACTAATTTCATGACGAATGATGTGAAAAAACAGCTTCTGGTAACTTTTAAAACCAAGAATAAACCAGAATAAATCGTTTTTGTAACAGCTAGGGAGTTATCATACACAGTAATCCTAAATGTCAAAGGATTAAACAGAAAGATTATGCAATGGATTTTAATCACTTTTTTGTGTTTGGATAGATTGTTTGATAGTATAAAAAGTGTTACCCAAATAAACATCAAATGCTAAAATGTGTTTAAACACATTTGTTTAATTCTTATTCATTTAGTTTGACAGTGTATTATAAATTGCAAATTGCAATCTATTAAGAAATAACATGCAGAAACTACACACTTTGACACACAGATCTGTGGTATTTGATAACGCAGAAGCAAAAAGGATATCCATCAACAATACTCCCAGAACATGCATTATTACTAAAAAAATCTATCAATCCAGTAGAATTGCGCTGTCTTCTTGGTTCGTTAGCTCTTTTATACATAACTCTTGTCAGGGCAGTGATCGATTAAATTAAATATATACAGGCTACAATAAATGTGTTGTTCAACATAAGGGTACAGTATACCTATTAACTTGAACAAAAATGTCACATATTAGAAAGTAAGAAAACAGAAGTTTAATATACTGGATAATAAAACCATATTTGTGTAACTTTAAAGAGTCATAAAACACACACACACACACACACACACACACACACACACACACACACACACACACACACACACACACACACAATATAATCCAGCCGGCATACTCCATACTCCATATAAATCAAAATACATTGCGTTAGTTTCTAGTAAATCTGCACATAAGTCTTTAATTGTTTTATCATTTCATGACCGTTAACAATATTTTTGTTTTGTTTTCTTTCTTTCTTTTTTTTTTTTTTTTTTTAAGATTCTTGGCTACAGGCGATGCCTATTTGACGATTGTCTTTAGCTATCGTGTTGAGATTTTAACCGGAGCCGGGATTGTAGACACATGTGATGCTATATGGGAGAGGCTTATGCCGACCTACATGTCTACCCCCACAGAAGAAGACGGGCTTCTCATTGCAAAAAGGTGCTTCTTTTTATTGCTCAAGCAATTGATATGACTTGGGAGGAGTTGTAATGATGAGATGGCTTGATAAAAACATGTGTGTACTGTATATGCAGGAAGGGCTATATAAAAGTAATCTTAACTTGAAAGACAAAGTATTCAAATGATATGCTGCCATTATGCCTTAAACAGTTAGTCCTGATTAATTACATTTTCTTGTGAATATTTCAAGTTATATGTATGATTTTTATTTTAATTTTTCCCCAGGTGTAAAGAGAACTGGGATTTTCCACAGTGTCTGGGTGCAATAGATGGCAAGCATGTGGTCATTCAGGCTCCTCCAAATTCTGGCTCACAGTATTTTAATTACAAAGTGTATTTGAGTGTACAAAAATAATAATACACAGTATCTGAATTTACATATTTGTTTAAAACGTAGGCTATATATATTTTTTACATGACATTGGAAAGATCTTTATAATAATGCTAGCGTAAGTACCCGGCGTTGCCCGGGGAAATTCAATATTTCAAAATTTCATGCATGACAAATTGGGGAACGGTAGCCTTATGGTTTCCTATAAGTTACTGATCTTGGGTGTCGCACAATGCGCTCAGACCCCTTTCCTTTTTTTAACTTTATTTTTTTTTTGGTTTTTACTATTTTTATTTTTTTTACATTTTTGTTCTTTTTATTTATTTTTTTGGTTTTGTGGGTTTCTTTAATTGGCGATACATGGCCACTGTAGTGATCCAGCAATGGGGTCAAAATTTTGCATCCAAACATAGCCCTCAACCTTCCCCTGGATGAAAGAGGAGGCTGTGCATAGTTTGGCTGCACTGGCTCCTGCGGGGTCCAAATGCATAAAGGAACAGACAGACAAGACAAACTTTCTTCTTTATATATTAAGATTAAGATTTGTCATATTTATTATGTTACTAATATGTTATATTATTTCTAATATTAATTTTCAGATATTGACAGTTTTTTGTATTATTTGCAGGGACATTTTCAATAGTCTTGATGGGGCTTGTGAGGACACTCTTTCATTGCCATTGATATTGGCAGTTATGGGTCTAATAGAGATAGGGGGATTTTCAACAATTCAGCAATGGGGAAGGCCCTAATTTCCAACACCCTCCATGTTCCCCCTGCCACGGAACTGCCATTTGCACGAGGGTTAGGCCCGATACCATATGTTGTGGTTGGACACAAGGCCTTTCCATTAAAACCTTACCTTCTCCGACCATATCCTGGCAGAAGCCTACCAGAAGACAAAAAAATAATTTAAATTACAGAAGACTGGGGAGGAAAGGCACATGCTCCACGAAGAACAGCCAATGAGAGGGGTCTACATGAGAGCACCAGATTTGGTGGAAACAGGCCTTCACACAAGGCCTCTGATGTGAAGAAGGCCTTTTGTAATTTTTTTAATTCAGAAGAGGGGCAAGTACCCCGGCAACTGTCAGCTGTTCAGAGGGGCACCCGACATACTTCAACCTTAGCCCTAATTTCATGGTTAAATAAGGTTCTGCTACATAGGGTAAATAAACAGGGTTTATTTATTTTTTAACAGTTTAATACAATTATTTTACAAATTATATTAATAAATGTACAGTATTATTATTATTATTTAGACATTTAGCATTTATTAGCTTACAATAAGGGGGGAGGAGGAATGTAATACAACGAAGAAGGCGATATTGTGAAGTGAATAATTTTAAATTCTGTAATGAGATTTTTGTTGATTTTTGTTGTTTTGTGATAAAATCTATTTTAAAAACGACATGTCATTTTTCATCTGAAAACGGTTGGGTACTGAGATTTAAGTGTGGTTGGTTGAATCTGATTGAGGTGGTTGTATGGCTTTGGGAAGTTTTCATACAGTGGGAGGTTATATGTTTGTGTCGGTTGGGGACAGGATAAGATGTGTTCCAGGTCAGCATACCAAATTGTGCTTCATAAAGTAGTTGGGAGATTTTAAATGTAACCAGGGACTTCTGTTGGTTGGAAAGTCGATGAAATGCTGGTGCTATAGAGTACAGCCAAACCTCATCCTCATCTCGGACAGGCTCAGAAATACACCTTTGCTGTTTAGCAGCTAGGTAAGCAAGGATTTGGTTTCCAATAGGGTCCTCTTGTCTGATGTGGGACGGGATGGTGTTGCCACTGACATGCCTGATGGGATCATTTCACTCTCCAATTGAAATAAAGGGGCAGGTGAGGTCGTTATGCTGGTACAGTACTACAAACAACAACATTGGAAACACTGATATAATGAAATATGCATTGTTGTTTTGTGCTTATAAATGTTTTTGATAATATACTGTACTTGTTCAATAGTATGGTGCAACACTGACACTTACACATAAAACATTAAACAGATCTCACAACTCAAATATTATGTAAAACTTGCAAAAAAAATTAAATAAACCTCTGGACCTGAGATGTAAATGAAATGCAGACACGTGAATATGCTTGTGCCACGCAGATTCGAAAACCTAATGCTGGTTTGTATAACTTTGGACATATCTGTGGAGTTATTTTTATTTGACAAAATAACAGCAAATACAACAATAATAACCGTTTAAAAATATCTACCTTTTCATTTCCATATTCCACTCAAGAAACTGCATTTGCAACATGTATCTCCATGGTTTAATTTCCTAGCTGCCTGTCCACTGTGTGTTTTTTTGCACTTTCTTTATTCTAGCAAACTGGTCTCGCAAGCTCTTCCACCTGTTTTTTGCTGAATCTGAAATTTACAAAACATACAAAATAAGTAAATTGTAATATACATGTATGGTAATACATTGGTTGTTTTGTTATTGTTTTTAGTGCTTATATAAAGATGAGCCGCATTGTTTTCACATTATTATTATTATTATTATTATTATTATTATTATTATTATTATTATTATTATTTTAAAAGCACTCTTTAGAAACCACTCGTCTGGTCACACGAAACCGTTTATATTACGCCTGCTCTGGAACAACGCTGCAGCTGTGGCATCATTAAGAAAAAAAAAGAGCGGATATGTTTCAGCTGTACTCAGTGCTAACTTAAAAAAAAAAAAAAAAAATCAGTTACATCCGAGCGTATTACAGTGGTGGTCACCTTTATTTATTTAAATGATATAGCCTTTCCCCCGGTCTTTATGCCAGATTTCACCACACGGTAGCCTACAGCACGTAGTGAAAATAACGTTCATAAAAAAACAGTTTTTACTGGATTTTCAAACAATTAAGTTGGCCTACATAAAGCATTTGTTTACCGGTAGATGTTTTTATCACAGCGGCGATTTCACACCAGATATTCTCCTTTTCTTTTCGAAATATTTATAATTTTATATCGGGTTTGTCATAAAGTACAGGACATTTTGATACTTGTTCAATTAGACCTTCAGCATTTACAAATGTAGCCATATTGCGAAGATGTATGTTGGTTGCCTTGGCGATAATGTGAGGGGGAGCGTGCTGAAAGGTGGCTGTTTAGTCAAATAAACCGGAACCAGCGTCCTGGGTGCTGTGTTAGGCGGAGTGGAATGGCCCTGGTAAAGTGACACGGGACACTACACAGTCACTGTGTGTGTATACAGCCAATGTACAAAACTATATAGAAAGCTTTAGTTTCACTGTGTTTTCATACAAGTACACGAATACATAAAACACTTGTTTACCAGTAGACAGATTGCTATATTTATCTCAGTGGCGATTTCACGCAAGAATATCGCTTTCAAAAATCTTTATAATTTTTTTAAAACTTTAAAAAAAATTTTTTTTTTGTCAGAGTTCAAAATATTTTGATGCCTTGTAATTAAACATTTTAAACCGTATCTATATGTATAAAATATAAGTTGCCTAAAGCGATAATGTGAGGGGTTGAATGCTGGATGTTGCTGATTAGAGAAATTAGTCACTCAACACCTTTCTATTTGCATCTACAGCTGTGACTAAAAGTTTTGCATTACCCTAGGAATTAACTAATTTTGCTTCATACAGTCGAATGAAACCTGCTCAATAATGTTACGTTAACATATTAAATTACAAACCGCTTTGTAGTGTTCCACATACTTAATGAAAAACTGACAAACATAGAAATATGTGACATTTCTAATTCTAACCTGAAATATGTACTACCATTATGGCTTCCGGTAGTCTTTTGAGATATAGTTTTGTAGTTTCTTTGATTACACAATGTTAAATTAACTAACTATTTATGCATTTAAAGGGTACCTGTACCCCAAAATAACAAAGCTCTCTAAGAACTCTGCATATCCAATAAATGATTTTTGCTGCACTGATTTGGTCAACAAGTTGCGCGTTTAGCGATGTTTCCAATTTCTTTGTCCACTTTCTGGTCAAGTAACATACTGGAGCCTTTCACAGGCAGCGACGTGACGTCAAGTCGTAGATTTCCCAGATAGGCGAAAAGTTACGCTCATGGGTTTATGGGATACAGTGGTGGAAACCCATAGCGTGCGACATGGGCAGTGCAAAGCTTTCAGGTGCTTGTATAATAAGCATGAAACAAGACGAAACAGTTATTTTGTGTGCCAAAGCCTATTAATTCAGAACGGGTGATCATAGCAAAAAAAAGACGGCATAATTTGAGAACTGGGCATACATTGAAAACCTTTCCATTCGGTTGAAATTCTTTCTCGTGTGAGGACCACTTTGAACCTGAATGCTATGAAGGAACATGCAGGCAGAGCTTCTGGGGTACAGTATATACTCAAGACAAGGCTAAAACCCGATGCAATGCCAGCAATATGTGCCTACAAGAACAAGAAAACATGACACAGCAAAGGCCGGCATCTTAGTTTAGCATGACGAAATCATCAAAAGTTAGGTCATTGTATATAACTCAAGTATATTTATTAACAATAAGGACAAAACTACATCGAAGTGGGCAAGACAAATGTCAGCAGAAGCCCTAGATACTATTACAGGCTTTGTTTTGCACACTTTGATGTACTTTATTTGTTCACAGTTGTAGCCGTTTACAAAAGCTTGAAAAAGTTGAATACTTGTATGAATTATAGAAAAATGCGAAGTATTCTGCTTTCTCTTTATTTTCAGTTTCGAAATTGTTGCGTTTCAGGTTTTCACGTGCGTTTGTGTTATTTTCTAGCGAGTTTTGTCGTGCAATCGCCTTGTGGCCTTCAGTAAGCTCGCGTGCTGCTTTCTCAGTTCTCACTCTCCTGTCTAGACATTATAATTCTCTCTGCTGCAGTATTACCCAGGCTGGAGTGATATTATTGCTCGTTAGTATCTGTTGTACCAAAACAAGTGGTTTTTGTAATTTTTTTTTACCGATTACAATTACTGCATTTTTAAGTTGAAACTGCCCGCTTGTGTTTCTTCCTTTCTCTTTCAGGCCAGTACCTCTCCCTTTCTCTTACAGTTTCAGGACAATAAACCTTATAATAGTATTAGGCAGCTGTGGCAGGGCAGGGCAGAAGAGAGCCCCACACGTAATTAGAGGGGGCAGGGCAAAGCCATGCTGATAAAATGCATTTTTGTTTATTTTCGAATGGGTGTATTTAATGAATGGTTTATGATGTATTGCGTTATGATTTGAAATAAATGTGTGGTCTGGTGGTTATTTAAACGGGATGTATTGGATTATGATTTAAAAGGTATTTTGTGTTATGTAAAAACAAGTGATTTTGTTACTTATTGTTTGCAGCATGGATGGGGTTGTAGCCCCATCCCTCTAAACCCCAGTGCAGAATGTGGCCACGTGTATATAAACTGGTGTATTTGTGGTTTGTGTTCGAGAAGAGGAAAGTGTGTCTGAGAGATGGGAAAAACAAAACCAAAATAAATAAAAAGAAAGTTAAAAAGCAATTGCTACTAGTGCTGGGCAGACCAGCACAGTATTTGTTTGTTGGGTTTGTTTTTGTTTAAACTTGTGTTTTGGCTCTGTGAGCGTTGTTTTCGTTTACATATTTATTTTATTTTTGTGTGAATAAAAACGGCTCACCAGCACGCTTTCACCCGAGCACCTGCCTGTGTGTCTCTCTGTCAGCTGTCAGGTCTGGGGATGTCACTACTCAGCCAGCCTGTCACAGTAGCCTACATAATAAGGCTGTGAATTCTGGGAGTTCTAATAGGATGTATAGGGCTGTAAACAGCTACAACTGATAATAATAATACTAATACTACTACTAATAATAATAATAAAAATAAATGTGTCCCAGCTATGGTACAGAGTGTTTATTATTTATTTATTTAGCAGATGCCTTTATCCAAGGTGACTTACAGAGACTAGGGTGTGTGAACTATGCATCAGCTGCAGAGTCACTTACAACTACGTCTCACCCGAAAGACGGAGCACAAGGAGGTTAAGTGATTTGCTCAGGGCCACACAATGAGTCAGTGGCTGAGGTGGGATTTGAACTGGGGACCTCCTGGTTACAAGCCTGTTTCTTTAACCACTGGACCACACAGCCTCCTATGTGCTTTTTTCTGTGTAAGCATCTGTGGACCGTGACAAAAAATGGTTTCACCCCTTAAAGGGACTGACCGGAAATAAAGTACAGTTTGAAGAGATCTCTTTTTTTTTCTTCCTGATAAGAGCAGAAAACTGGGACTGAGTGAATAACAAGGAGGTTTGGGATCAATGAGGCAACCCTGACACAGACCCCAAATTTCAGTCTAAGCTTTTAAATAAGGGCATAGCCCTGAAAACGTGGCTTTTGATTAGCCTTTTATTTAGGTTATTTAACAGCCTGAACAATTACTTGACGTGGTGCTGAAAGAACAGCTCCACAGAGAAATGTGGTGTCTGATGTTCTTTGAAACTATGTTTGAATACCACTGCTACTTTATTTCCAACTGCAGCAGGGCGGTAGAGAGCCCTACACATTATTAAAGTGGGCAGGGCAAAGACCTGCTGTTTAAATGTATTGTTTATTTATTTTTAGAACGGGGTCTCCCCCTGCGCCCTTGTGTTATTTTGTATTTGTGTATTATGGTTTATTTATTGTATTTATGATGGTGTGTTATTGTTTATTTGTGATTTATTGTGTATATATATATATATATATATATATATATATATATATATATATATATATATATATATATATACACACTACCGGTCAAAAGTTTTAGAACACCTCCATTTTTCCAGTTTTTATTGAAATTTACGCAGTTTAATGTCTCAATGTACTCTGAAATTAAAGCATAGAACAAATAAACAATTGGAGATAAAAAAGAAATCATGGAATCGTTTTGTTTAATTTAATCTAAATTTTTGACTCATCAAAGTAGCCACCTTTTGCAGATATAACAGCTGAACACACTCGTGACATTCTTTCTACAATGGAAATCAAATATTGTTCGGAAAGTTCTTCCCAACACTGTTGCAGAAGTTCCCACAAATGTGTTGCACTTGTAGGTTGCTTTGCTTTCACCTTTCTGTCCAGTTCATCCCAAACCAGCTCGATGGGGTTTAAGTCTGGAGACTGTGCTGGCCATTCCATGATTTGAAGCCTACCGTCTTGTTCTTTTCTTCTAAGGTAGTTCTGACATAGCCTGGAGGTATGTTTTGGGTCATTATCTTGCTGTAGGATGAACCCCTGACCAACTAGACGTATACCAGAGGGTATTGCATGGCGCTGCAAAATGCTGTGGTAGCAGTTTTGGTTCAGGGTGCCACTCACTCTGTGCAAGTCGCAGACTCTGGATCCAGCAAAAGAGCCCCAGACCATCACGCTTCCTCCTCCATGTTTGACAGTTTATTTTGCCATCTTAGCAATGGCTTTCTTACTGCCACTCGACCTGTCAAACCTGCAGCTTGAAGTCTTCTCTTCACAGTTGAAACTGAGACTTGCTTACTTCGACCAGTGTTAAGCTGTGTGTTGACTCTCAGAAACTTGTCTTCTGATTCTGTTGTGGCTTTGGGTCTGCCAGACCTCTTCCTGTCAGAGTTTCCTCCAGTTTCCAAGTGCCTTTTGATGGTGTAGGAAACTGTACTCACTGACACCTTGGCTTTCTTTGCAATTTCTCTAAAGGAAAGACCTACATTTTTAAGGGTTATAATGGTCTGTCTGTCTTCCTTTGTTAATTGCCTTTTTCTCGCCATTATGAGAGCAATATACTACTTCCTGCAGTACAATACTGTCGAAATAATACTTAAGAGGGTGTAGTAACACAGTCTGTTCCAACACTGCTTTTATACAGACAGAGGGTTTGTAAGTAATCAACAAAAGTTGGGACACCTATAGGAATTGTTAGCATCAACTTTCAAGGCTTAATTTACTTCCATTGCTGCAGAACAGCTGTAAGTTGTTAACCCATTACTTGTTCCCTGAAAAAGGCCTTTTTGTATAACTCTGAAATGTACATTATTTTTCAGTTTTTGGTATCCTAAACTTTTTTTTTTTAACCTCTGGCAGTTTACCGCTTACCTTTGTACCATTTCAGGTTATTCACTGGACTTGAACTGCTTAAATTTCAATAAAAACTGGAAAAATGGGGGTGTTGTAAAACTTTTGACCGGTAGTGTATATATATATATATATATATATATATATATATATATATATATATATATATATGACGGCGAAGCGCTGTATGTTACTGTTTCGTTTTTATTTTAAATGTGTCCTGGCAGAGGCGAGGTAGGCAGCTCGTCCTCTGCCAGGAGTAATTAAAAAACCCGTGCAGAAGGTGGCCATCTCCCGAATTAATTAGGTGATTAATTTGTTGCTAATCGGGAGATGGTCACCTGTATATAAACCTGCAGCTCTCTGCAGTGACAGCAATCTGCCCAGCCTGACCTGTTGTATTTTGTGTTCGTGATCTTGTTTTGTTTTAACTATTTATTTTGCTCTGTGAGCACTGTTTCTGTTAAAACCTTTTATTTTATTATTGTTTGAATAAACTGCGCCTTTTGCCCTGCAGTACTGGTGTCTTTGTTTCTGTTCCTGTATCTGGCCTGACGTCACCACAACGCCATTCCTGACACACCAACCCAGTCGATGTTTTGTTTTATCAGGTAATGACCGTTGTGTGAGGCAATAATGCTTAATTGTCAGAACAGTAAATATAACTATTCGAACATTATATATAACAATATTTGGAAAGTAAAAGCGCTTTGTTGGTATGTGTGGCAGGATTGCTTGGGTGGATGACATCAGACCAGAAAAGAAGCCATAACAGGCAAGTACTGCGGTATGAGACGCAAACGCGCTCGTTTCTTTATAAAATACAAAGGTTGAACAAAAACACAAACACTGATACAAAGCAAAAGGCACGATGGCCAAACAAACAAACAAGTATCGTGCTGGTTTATAACCAGCATGCGTAGGAATTGTTTATATTTAAGTTTTTACTCCTCCTAACCACTTACGTTCCTCCTCCAAACACACTAACCTCTTTCTCACCCGTGATCACCCTATTTATACACCTGTGCCTGGAGCCTTAATTAATAATTTAATCATTTATTCAATTCATGGCTCCAGCCACATTCCCATGTGTTTTTACAGGGAGGATTTTAACTGCCTCCCTGTCACCACTATTCCACACACACACAAATCCACATCCCCGTGCTCATGTACCAATATACATTAACTCCCTCGTGATACATAACCAAAACTACAAAATAAACCAAAAATACACCCAGGGGCAGGAGTACCCTGTCACACATCTCCCCCCTTGTGCGCAGCACACATGGCTTCAATGGCCACCTCCCCCCTTAAAACCACAAAAGTCTTGCCTACAGTCCTGGGCCAAGAACAGGCATCAAGGGGCCCATGGGTGGCAATGTTGCCAGTAGCAATGCTGTCAGTGGAAGTGCTGACAGCAGAGCGAGGTCCTCCTCCATTGGTAATGCTATCAGCGGAAGTGCTGACAGCGGAGCGAGGTCCTCCTCCATTGGTAATGCTGTCAGCGGAAGTGCTGACAGCGGAGCGAGGTCCTCCTCCATTGGTAATGCTGTCAGCGGAAGTGCTGACAGCGGAGCGAGGTCCTCCTCCATTGGTAATGCTGTCAGCGGAAGTGCTGACAGCGGAGCGAGGTCCTCCTCCATTGGTAATGCTGTCAGAGGAAGTGCTGACAGCGGAGCGAGGTCCTCCTCCATTGGTAATGCTGTCAGAGGAAGTGCTGACAGCGGAGCGAGGTCCTCCTCCATTGGTAATGCTGTCAGAGGAAGTGCTGCAGGCTTGGGCAGTAGCCTTCACTGATCGCACTGATCGTACTTCTTTTTTTATTTTACACGCCGCTCTCTCTCTCTCTCTCTCTCTCTCTCTCTCTCTCTCTCTCTCTCTCTCTCCACTTCTGAACACCCACATGAGTGCAGAGAGCTGCAGTCTTTTATGCAGGTGACCATCTCCCGATTAGCAGCAATTAATTAACTTGGGAGATGGTCACCTTCACAAGGTTTTTTAAAGCGGATGGGGCTTCCCATCCACACTATACATCAATACAAAATACACGGCTTTGCCGTCATATAAATAAATCATAACAATAATAATAATAATGATAATAATAATACAACAACAAAACAAATACAAAATAATAAATTGCACAGGGGCAGAGGGATACCCCGTTCTAAAAATAAACAAAGAATCATGTACAGGGCTCCTCGCCCTGTTACAGACTTATAGTTGAATGTAAGACTGTAACAGGGCCAATTGCCCTGTACATAAAAAGGGGGCGGGGCAATGCCCTGCCATAAAATGTGGGGTTTTTGGGTTTTTATTTGTTTATTTTAGAACGTGGTACCCCTCCGCCCCTCTGCAATTTATTATTTTGTATTTGTTTTTTCTTCTTCTTCTTCTTCTTCTTCTTCTTCTTCTTCTTCTTCTTCTTCTTCTTATTTATGTATGTATGTATGTATGTATTTATTTATTTATTTATTTATAAATGTGACGGTGGAGCTGTATATTTTGTATTGTTTTGCAGCGTGGATGGGAAGCCACATCCACATTAAAAACCTTGTGGTAATGTGTTAAACTAGCTGGCAGTCACACGTAATTAATAAACTCGTGCAGATTGTGGCCAAGGGTTATAGAATAATTACTAGCTAGTTAAACCCCTCGGGCCACGGTATATAAACCTGCAGTGCTCTCAGTTCAGGGTGGGTGTACAGAGGAGAGTACGGGAGAGTACGGGAGAAGTTAGGGAGAAGTTAGGGAGAAGTTAGGGAGAAGTTAAAAATTATACAGTATCAGTGACAGCATCTGCCCAGCCTGACCTGTGTGTTGCTTTATGTTGCTCTGTGAGCAGTGTGTTTTTGTTAAACCCTTTATTTTTGTTATTGTTTAAATAAACGGCTCATGCCGCATCTTCTGCCCTGCAGTCCTGTCTGTGTGTTTTCCTTCCTGTCTGACGTCACCACTCAGCCATCTCTGTCACAAAGATATAAAAATACAGTAATGTAAACTATGTATGAATACATGTGCTATGTTAGTAATGCAGCATATTAAATTGTTTCGGGCTTTCTAATTAATTTCATATAGGAACTCAACAAAGCTCTTACATGTATGTACTTAATACAATATTTTGAAATAAAAAATGCATTTCAAGGTAAGGTGGAGTTTGCAAAAAAACTAATTTGAATCTTGAAACGCAGATTTAGGAATCAAATGGATTGTAATAAATGATTGTCAATTGTTATTCAACAGAAGTACTCATGATTCCAAGGCTATGCTTTTTTAATCACCCACAATTACATTACAAACAGTCTCACATTTATTTATTTATTTAATTTTTTTTTTTTTTTAAATGTACAGTTATTTTTATTCCCATCACCGCAACAATTCCCACACAGCTCAGGAGAGCTGAAGGTGCAGTGGCGTCCTCTGATCCCACGACCAAGCCAGCTTCCTCTTCTACACCCTGGAACTCGAAAGCGGCTGTCAGTGAGCTACTGACCTCTGGAGGACAAGGGCCAGCCCTGCAGGTGTCTGCCTGAGGCCACTGGGTGCTTGGCCAGTAGGGTCTGCTGTAGCGCAGTGAGTAGAAGCCAGATTTGCCTCCCTAACACATGAGAGCCCCAGAGCCAATGCGACGCTCAAGAAACCACAGCAAAGATCGGCACACAACTTGAGAAGAAATAATGGAAGGGCCAATGAAACAGTAAAATGCCAACCAGCGACAGAAGATCAGTGGTTCCCCATGATTCCCCAGGGACAGGGCACAGAGCTACAGCAGTGCTTCCCCATGATTCCCCAGGGACAGGGCACAGAGCTACAGCAGTGATTCCTCAGGGACAGGGCACAGAGCTACATCTGCAATTCCTCAGGGACAGGGCACAGAACTACATCAGTGATTCCCCAGGGACAGAGCACAGAGCTACAGCAGTGATTCCTCAGGGACAGGGCACAGAGCTACATCAGCAATTCCTCAGGGACAGGGCACAGAACTACATCAGTGATTCCCCAGGGACAGGGCACAGAGCTACATCAGTGATTCCTCAGGGACAGGGCACAGAGCTACATCAGCGATTCGTCAGGGACAGGGCACAGAACTACATCAGTGATTCCCCAGGGACAGGGCACAGAGCTACATCAGTGATTCCTCAGGGACAGGGCACAGAGCTACATCAGCGATTCGTCAGGGACAGGGCACAGAACTACATCAGTGATTCCCCAGGGACAGGGCACAGAACTACATCAGTGATTCCCCAGGGACAGGGCACAGAGCGACATCAGTGCTTCCCCATGATTCCCCAGGGACAGGGCACAGAACTACATCAAATATATATATATATATATATATATATATATATATATATATATATATATATATATATATATATTGTGAGCGAGCTTGCCACTCACTCTGGTTCGTGCCCCTTTAAAAACTACGACCCAGCACACAGAAATGGATTTTAAACATGCGGTTGCGCTCTTTTTAATTACAAACCAAACAAAACACAAACAAACTCCTAACTCCGTTTTTGGAGCGCTTACTATACACACTGGAACCTGACTCACTCGCAGGACAGCTAAGCTGTTTACCTGCCCCAAACCTTAACAGGTTTAAACTGTACCTTTTTCTCCAGACTGCTCAGAAGCAGAGCACCTCTCCTGCTTCCTTCTACTCAGCAGCCTTGAGCACACTGGCTTCACTCCTTAAATACCCTGCACCTGGTCCTAATTTAATAACAACCACCAGGTGCAGGGGATAATTAAACAATAAAACAATTAACCAATTTAAATTAAACAATAAACAAATACAATTAAACTAAAACCAGTGTGCATTTTCACATGTTTTCTGTGCAGGGAGGTTTTAACCCCCTCCCTGCTGTCTGACAATATATATATATATATATATATATATATATATATATATATATATATATATATATATACAGTACTGTGCAAAAGTTTTAGGCAGGTGTGAAAAAATGCTGTAAAGTAAGAATCCTTTCAAAAATAGACATGTTAATAGTTTATATTTATCAATTAACAAAATGCAAAGTGAGTGAACAGAAGAAAAATCTACAATCAATATTTGGTGTGACCACCTTTTGCCTTCAAAACAGCATCAATTCTTCTAGGTACACTTGCACACAGTTTTTGAAGGAACTCGGCAGGTAGGTTGGCCCAAACATCTTGGAGAACTAACCACAGTTCTTCTGTGGATTTAGGCAGCCTCAGTTGCTTCTCTCTCTTCATGTAATCCCAGACAGACTCGATGATGTTGAGATCAGGGCTCTGTGGGGGCCATACCATCACTTCCAGGAGTCATTGTTCTTCTTTACACTGAAGATAGTTCTTAATGACTTTCGCTGTATGTTTGGGGTCGTTGTCATGCTGCAGAATAAATTTGGGGCCAATCAGATGCCTCCCTGATGGTATTGCATGATGGATAAGTATCTGCCTGTACTTCTCAGCATTGAGGAGACCATTAATTCTGACCAAATCCCCAACTCCATTTGCAGAAATGCAGCCCCAAACTTGCAAGGAACCTCCACCATGCTTCACTGTTGCCTGCAGACACTCATTTGTGTACCGCTCTCCAGCCCTTCGGCGAACAAACTGCCTTCTGCTACAGCCAAATATTTCAAATTTTGACTGATCAGTCCAGAGCACCTGCTGCCATTTTTCTGCACCCCAGTTCCTGTGTTTTCGTGCATAGTTGAGTCGCTTGGCCTTGTTTCCACGTCGGAGGTATGGCTTTTTGGCCGCAAGTCTTCCATGAAGGCCACTTCTGACCAGACTTCTCCGGACAGTAGATGGGTGTACCAAGGTCCCACTGTTTTCTGCCAAGTCTGAGCTGATGGCACTGCTGGACGTCTTCCGATTGCGAAGGGAAGTAAGCATGATGTGTCTTTCATCTGCTGCAGTAAGTTTCCTTGGCCGACCACTGCGTCTACGGTCCTCAACGTTGCCCGTTTCTTTGTGCTTCTTCAAAAGAGCTTGGACAGCATATCTGGAAACCCCTGTCTGCCTTGAAATTTCTGCCTGAGAGAGACCTTGCTGATGCAGTATAACTACCTTGTGTCTTGTTGCTGTGCTCAGTCTTGCCATGGTGTATGACTTTTGACAGTAAACTGTCTTCAGCAACCTCACCTTGTTAGCTGAGTTTGGCTGTTCCTCACCCAGTTTTATTCCTCCTACACAGCTGTTTCTCTTTCAGTTAATGATTGTGTTTCAACCTACATATTGAATTGATGATCATTAGCACCTGTTTGGTATAATTGTTTAATCATACACCTGACTATATGGCTACAAAATCCCTGACTTTGTGCAACTGTACTTAGAAGAATTGATGCTGTTTTGAAGGCAAAGGGTGGTCACACCAAATATGGATTTGATTTAGATTTTTCTTCTGTTCACTCACTTTGCATTTAGTTAATTGATAAATATAATCTATTAACATGTCTATTTTTGAAAGCATTCTTACTTTACAGCATTTTTTCACACCTGCCTAAAACTTTTGCACAGTACTGTACATATATATATTCCTACGACAGCCTTAATTTTTGTTCTCTGGGATTGCTCCGTTTGTGTTTCTCCCCTTCTTTAATACAACAGCTGCAGTTTCATCCACAGAAACCTTAGCGCAACATTTGGGACAAAGCTGGTTAACATACTTTTCACATCAACTCAGCTTGGGAGATATCCACGCATGGACCTCTCCATCAGCATAAGTAATTGCTTAAACATCAAGGGCATATGAACAAGGGTGTTGATGAGTTTATTTTAGCGAGTTGGTTACATTTCATTGGGTATACTGGTCACAGATATATTGGTGATGCTATCGTCTTTTACTTCAGCAGTGATGGATGTTGTAATAGAACGGAAAATAATTCACTGCAGTTCATGAATTTAACACCAGCAAAGTTCATTCCATTTCCTTTTAAGAGGTCAGAACAGTGAACCCATTATGAATGTAATGTTATGAACTGTAAGGTATATAGTTAATATAGTTAATAATACAATTACAGTGAAAAACAAACGAGCACATTTAAAAGGGTGTACTTTCTACAAAGTCATTCAAAGTTTTAGTATCTTTGGTGTGTCTTTTTATGCCTGTTGTTAATTGTATTTGATTAATTTGGACAAATGAAGGCCATCTCTCCTGCAGTGCTAATTCAAATGCTCTTTTCACAGTAATGGGGTAGCTATAAATTACTTTCACTGTAAAATGTGTTGAACTAAGAAACACAGTTGAGGGCTGCAGTGTAAAACAAATATCGCAATTTTTACCTGTATGTGGGTAAAGTACAGTAATTAAACATTTTGGTAAAAAGTTAAACTGATGCCCTGTGTTGTGTACAAAACAAGTGTTGCATGTGTTTAGGAACATTGCTCATACCAACCAGGAAAGGGACCTGCTATTTTGTATTGGAAATTTTGGGATGGTCATTGTGGCATCATCCTAGATTTATTGGGAAAACATCTTAACAGAGGCAGGAAGGACTTTAATACTGCAACAATAAATTGTAAATCCAACTTCTGCAGGCATTTCAGATGTAACTGTATTGCATTGAGTGACCTTAATAAGGGGGTCAGGGGAAGGTCATCAGCTGAGATCATCAGTTTGTTTTTTATGATTGATTGCATGTTTAAAGTTGGAAATGAACAATCACACATTGAATTATCTGGAATTGCTTTGTCTTGAGGACATCTTTACAGGCTGTGCAGGCATCCCTATAATCATCCTCTGATAGCAGCCTGTCAGATGGTGGCTCTACTGACATCCTCTCCAATGCTGCCTCTGTATCTTCTGCCCTATTGATACATGTTGCAATGTCGAAAGTGTTGGCACTAAGGTTGAAAATTACAGTTCATGAAGAGGCCTGATCTAACGCTTCTACACTGATTGAGACCTATTATAACAGTTAGGGTTGGTTACAGAGCACCCTGTAGTGTTTACACAGAAACACGCTCCTTTACCTTTATTGCATCAGGTGATGTGACTGGTTACAGAGCACCCTGTAGTGTTTACACAGAAACACGCTCCTTTACCTTTATTGCATCAGGTGATGTGATTGGTTACAGAGCACCCTGTAGTGTTTACACAGAAACACGCTCCTTTACCTTTATTGCATCAGGTGATGTGACTGGTTACAGAGCACCCTGTAATGTTTACACAGAAACACGCTCCTTCACCTTTATTGCATCAGGTGTTGTACGGATCACAGCTATATATGTCTTTGCTGTTGGCTTTCTGTTCCCAGGACAGGCATTCATTTCAGTCAGGAGCACCAGCTTTGCTCAGCAGGGTTCATGTTCCAGCTGATAAGATATGTTCTTTCATATGTTGCCGATTACCATGTCTCCACAATAGGCACAGTAAAGGTAAAGTAACACATACTTTGTGAGCACTGAAGGTGGTTCTATAACCCTCTGAAGGAGTAATAAACACTGCTTTACAATCGATTACCTATTATATATTTGCTATAGCAATTTTATGGTATGCCGATATTTTAACAATACCGCTTGCTCTACAGGGGAAACAGTAAAAAAAGGTATGTCTATATCTAAATGTGTTACTTATTTGTCAAAATCCATATCCTGTATAAATGCATGTGTTACAGGTATGTATGTGCTGTTTGTTTTTAACATGGCAGCCTGTCAGGATGTGAGTGATGTGGGGAAGAAGGGAATGT
The DNA here is from genome assembly GCF_902713425.1 of Acipenser ruthenus. Classification (NCBI taxonomy): domain Eukaryota; kingdom Metazoa; phylum Chordata; class Actinopteri; order Acipenseriformes; family Acipenseridae; genus Acipenser; species Acipenser ruthenus. The sequence continues at coordinate 80,810,926 of NC_081194.1, forward strand.
CCAAACAGTTCAATAGGATTCCAAAATGTATCCATATTTATTAAACAATATAATCCGCCCCTTCTACCAGCAATGGTATGGGGGAGTCAATACGGCAGGTTTTCAGTCCCAAATAATAATACAGCGAATCCCAAATGTCCACCTTTGTGCACGGGAAGGTGCTCCAGGGTAAGTGGTGCTGTGCAGTGCTGTGAAGTGCGGTGCAGGGGTAGTAGTGCTCCAGGGTAGGTGGTGCTGTGCAGTGCTGTGAAGTGCGGTGCAGAGGTAGTAGTGCTCCTGGGTAGGTGGTGCTGTGAAGTGCAGTGCAGGGGTAGTAGTGCTCCAGGGTAGGTGGTGCTGTGCAGTGCTGTGAAGTGCGGTGCAGGGGTAGTAGTGCTCCAGGGTAGGTGGTGCTGTGCAGTGCTGTGAAGTGCGGTGCAGGGGAAGTAGTGCTCCAGGGTTTGTGCTGGCTCTGTTGCTGCAGCTCCCTAGCTTATAGTCCTCTGCAACACAAAAACAAAACAAACAAACACAGTGCTCTGGTGCATTAGTAACTTCAGTGTAAGGGTCCATACTCACATAGCTGCGTCCCCTTTGTACTGCCAAACCCCTCCCTGTGATCAGCCCGGTGCCACACTCTATCCAATCATTGCATGCCCCACAGCTGATCACAATGCATTCATTTAGCAGTCTGGCAACTATGCTTTTTCTCCAAAATGGCCAACTTCTGTTTCCATCTTGCCATCGAGTCGGGCCATCTGTGTGAAAGTGTACCACCAAACCTTGCCCTTTCTGGTCAGGAGGTAGACTTGCAGCTCAGATTCCTTCTCCCCTTGTCACACAGTCCCGTCCTTTTAGAAACATCAGCTTAGAAGTCTCTCAATAAGAATACCAATGATTGCTAAAACAATTACTCAATGATGCACTGAATAAGTTGAGCCATGACAGCGGTAATAATAAAGACAATCAGCTTTTGTGCAGAGTTAAATATTAAGCAATAAAATAAATAACATGGCTTCCCAACATAAAGCAAACAAACAAAAAATCAAAATCAATACACTAGAAACACAACATTACAAAATAGCACGTACACGGGGACTAAACAAATATAAATACATTGAAAAAGAAAATTACATACATTCTTACAACAAATCCCTTATAATTACTGTTGGTGACATTTAAAACAAAGAGCTAAACTCCCATGGTGAACTGCTGCATGTTTAATGGAACCAACACAGCTGTAATGAAGCATTTGAGCTCAGCCTTTTATAATGCTGGACATGTACTGTGTTATCTGCAGCGATTTACAGCACAGGGCATTTCATCTCCGGATTTCACAAGCAAGCTGTGTATGTCAGGTGTTCCAGTCCATCAACGCAGCTGACTTGAATATTTCATCTCAAACTGTTTTTATAATGAGGTTTTAAAAAACTTCATGGAAATGATTCACTCCTGGAATGTTGACAACAAACAAGTACTTCTGATTTTGCTTTAACATTTGCACTGTTGAAAACTCAATTTGTACCAAATATATATATATGTATATATGCATATATAAAACAATTTACTGATAAAAAGGCTTCTGAGAGTTTTACATTATGTTTGCTGTTATGCTTATAGTACCACAGTTCTCCTAAATTGCCAGAAAACATCAGAATGCATGCAGAATATCAATGAGCTGCAGGTACATATATGTATATTGTTTTTAGATCAGCGTGGCAGTCAGATTTTCACATGTACAAAGCTTTAATAAAAGCTAAAGCTGAGAGAGACGTACCTCAAAGATCAATGGAGTTATGCTGTTTCTGACCTCTGTCAACCTTTTTTTACAGACTGTACATTGTGATCTTTATTGAGTTATTTATTTTGCATGTAAAGTATGACATATCTGCATATACCAGAGTTTTAAACTATCTTAATTATTAAATATAGCTGGCATTAAATAAGATGCTTAAAGTACTAAACAAGATATATATTGTACCTCTTATTAGCACTAGCAATCTTATTACTGGTCCCTGATCTAATCTCTAGCTTTGGTTTATATAGCCTGTCTGAGCTTGATGTGATGCTGCTGGGTGTGGATGCTGTTTGGGTGTGGTTACCTTCAGGGACTGACATTCCTGTTCCTTTCCACAGCCTTTCTGGCTTCTCTAACCCAATTACCTTCCCCCCCAACTAAACACATAGTGCGTTTACATGAGCATAAGAATTCCCATATCAAAAGTCATGTAAACACAGTTTTCAGAAAATGTATCAGAATATTCCGAAAGTCAGATTTCGGAAAACAGCACCTAGAAATTTCTGATTAAATTCCGAAAACTAACAAAATGTATGTCATGTAAACACACTTTCCGGAAAACTTATTCCGATAGCGTACTGCACATGTGCAAACTTTGACCTTCAATCCTGCACGTGGTTTTAGAAAACAGAGAAAATAATAATAACCTGTAGTCAGTCTGCATGCATCCATTTGTCTAGTTAGGGATAAAGTAATACATTTGTTAATGTCTGTATGTATTTGTTAATAGCCCATATTGAAGCAGCAAAAGTTTACCAGCTTTAAAATTACGTGAGAATTTAAAATAATGTCTGCAAAAGAAACTGGTAATATAGAACAGGATGAGCTGTTGGAAAGGCTGATTGCACATTGTGGGGAATCTGAATAGAGATATAGGATAGTAATCTTTGAATTTAAGACCTGACACTTCAATAAAGCACTATATTGGATTGGTCTCCGTTCTATCGCAGAAATGTCTTCAAATCGTACTTGGGCTACTACAGTACTTTGCATGCGAAAATATCCTGCGTTTTCCGAAAACTTCAAACCATGTATACAGTTGAATTCTAATTAGATTTTCTATTGTTAATCATGTAAACACAGAAAAGTGACGTTTTAAGAAAATTAGTTTTCTGATTCAGAAAACGCTTTGTCATGTAAACGTACTGACTGTCTCAACACACAGGATCCCACCCAAACTGGTTATACAATTAATACTTATAACAATGTGTTTTCAAACTCATACACACACGTTATACAAAGTAAATGTTATACAGAAAATAAAGCTTATTGCAACACTGACAGTCATGGATACACATTATATTTGAAACACATTGAGAAAGTTTCAGAAAAGGAATCTTATGGTGTAACCGAAAAGATAAAACAGAGGGTTCATTAAATATGAAAAAAGGAACCAATTTAAGAATTGGAAATCACGTGGGTAAGAAAATGTAATTTGGTACACCCTAATTATTCTACCTTTAACATATCACACACATATCACGTCGACTTCTGTGGTAACTGTTGATGAACAATGATGTGATTGGACGTGATAATATGTGGGTATGTAAAGAAAATACAGGTCAACAACCTATTTAAAGATAGTTTCATTATAACAAAACAAACAATATCAATGCAATCATTGTTCCGTTTATTTGAGAAAGGGTTTGGGTTATTGTTATTCCACTGATGAGACAGAATTCCATGCAGACAATTGCAGAAGTGATACTGGTAATATATTCCTTGGATAATTTAATTTTATAGAGAACGTGTGAAACTACTAGAGTAATCAAACTTAATCACTGTTAGTCACTCAACAATGTGGGGAAGACAATGTGGGGAAGCTAAAAAAGGCCAACAAGATGCTTGGATATATTGTGAGAAGTGTTGAATTTAAATAGAGGGAAGTAATGTTAAAACTTTACAATGCATTAGTAAGACCTCACCTAGAATATTGTGTTCAGTTCTGGTCACCTCGTTACAAAAAGGATATTGCTGCTGTAGAAAGAGTGCAAAGAAGAGCAAACAGAATTATCCCGGGTTTAAAAGGCATGTCGTATGCAGACAGGCTAAAAGAATTGAATCTATTCAGTCTTGAACAAAGAAGACTACGCGGTGATCTGATTCAAGCATTCAAAATCATAAAAGGTAAGGACAATGTCGAGCCAGGGGACTTTTTTGATCTGAAAAAAGAAAAAAGGACCAGGGGTCACAAATGGAGATTAGATAAAGGGGCATTCAGAACAGAAAATAGGAGGCACTTTTTTACACAGAGAATTGTGAGGGTATGGAACCAACTCCCCAGTTATGTTGGTGAAGCTGACACCCTGGGATCCTTCAAGAAGCTGCTTGATGAGATTCTGGGATCAATAAGCTACTAACAACCAAACGAGCAAGATGGGCTGAATGGCCTCCTCTCGTTTGTAAACTTTCTCTTGCATTTGAAGGAGGTGCTAGTTGTTATTACACTGGCATCTCAAGCAGGGAAGAAAGCTGCCACTCTCTGACTTGGATGGACCGTGACAAAAAATGATGTTTCACCCCTTAAGGGGACTGACCGGAAATAAAGTACAGTTTGAAGAGATCTCTTATCCTGATAAGAGCAGAAAACTGGGACTGAGGGAATAACAAGGAGGCTTGGGAGAAGGGATTAATGAGGCAACCCTGACATGGACCCCAAATTTCAGCCTAAGCTTTTAAATTAGGGCATAGCCCTGAAAACGTGGCTTTTGATTAGCCTTTTTATTTAGGTTATTTAACAGCCTGAACAATTACTTGACGTGGTGCTGAAAGAACAGCTCCACAGAGAAATGTGGTGTCTGATGTTCTTTGAAACTATTTTGACACTACGTTGAATACCACTGCTACTTTATTTCCAACTCAGTCAATGTTTTGTTTTATCAGGTAATGACCGTTGTGTGAGGCAATAATGCTTAATTGTCAGAACAGTAAATATAACTATTCGAACATTATATATAACAATATTTGGAAAGTAAAAGTGCTTTGTTGGTATGTGTGGCAGGATTGCTTGGGTGGATGACATCAGACCAGAAAAGAAGCCATAACAGGCAAGTACTGCGGTACGAGACGCAAACGCGCTCGTTTCTTTATAAAATACAAAGGTTGAACAAAAACACAAACACTGATACAAAGCAAAAGGCACGATGGCCAAACAAACAAACAAGTATCGTGCTGGTTTATAACCAGCATGCGTAGGAATTGTTTATATTTAAGTTTTTACTCCTCCTAACCACTTACGTTCCTCCTCCAAACACACTAACCTTTTTCTCACCTGTGATCACCCTATTTATACACCTGTGCCTGGAGCCTTAATTAATAATTTAATCATTTATTCAAGTCACGGCTCCAGCCACATTCCCATGTGTTTTTACAGGGAGGATTTTAACTGCCTCCCTGTCACCACTATTCCACACACACACAAACCCACATCCCCGTGCCCACATACCAATGTTGCCAGTAGCAATGCTGTCAGTGGAAATACTGACCGCTCCAACACGAGCTCCTCCAGCCTAGGTGATTCTGGCAGTGAAAATGCTGCCAGTAGCAACGCTGGCAGTTGCAAAGCTGACAGCAGCAATGCTGTAAGCGGAAATGCTGGCAGCGGGGCGAGTTCCTCCTCCCGTAGCACCACTGGCAGCTAGTGGTGGAGGCAGGAGCTGCACGTAGTCTGCCCCTGTAGGGGGATGTAGAAGCAGCAGGTAGTCTCCCCCTGGCGGCGAAGGTGGGAGCAGCGGGTAGACTCCCCCGGGTGGCAAAGTCGGGAGCAGCGGGTAGTCTCACCTGGGCGGTGAAGGCAGAGCAGCAGGTAGTCTCCCTTTATCATTGGGGACTGGTGCGGCTCTCCCTCGGTCGCTGGGGACTGGTGCGGCTCTCCCTCGTTCACTGGGGACTGGTGCGGCTCTCCTCCATTCACTGGGGACTGGTGCGGCTCTCTCTTGGTCGCTGGGGACTGGTGCAGCTCTCCCTCAGTCGCTGGGGACTGGTGCGGCTCTCCCTCGGTCGCTGGGGACTGGTGCGGCTCTCCCTCGGTCGCTGGGGACTGGTGCGGCTCTCCCTCGGTCGCTGGGGACTGGTGCGGCTCTCCCTCGGTCGCTGGGGACTGGTGCGGCTCTCCTCCATTCACTGGGGACTGGTGCGGCTCTCTCTTGGTCGCTGGGAACTGGTGCAGCTCTCCCTCAGTCGCTGGGGACTGGTGCGGCTCTCCCTCGGTCGCTGGGGACTGGTGCGGCTCTCCCTCGGTCGCTGGGGACTGGTGCGGCTCTCCCTCGGTCGCTGGGGACTGGTGCGGCTCTCCCTCGGTCGCTGGGGACTGGTGCGGCTCTCCTCTGGTCGCTGGGGATGAATATAACCCAGAGGAAGGTGAAATATAATATGAATATAACCCAGAGGAAGGTGATTTTGTTTTGAGTGCTGTGTGATGTGATTTACATTGTTGTCAAGTTTTTTTCCTTTAGCATTTAGTATTAAGACTTTTTAACAATTACATTACAAACAGTCTCACATTTATTTATTTATTTTTACTTTTTTTTTTAAATGTACAGTTATTTTTTCCCTGTCACCGAAACAATTCCCACACAGCTCTGGAGACCCGAAGGTTCAGTGGCGTCCTCTGATCCCACGACCGAGCCAGCTTCCTCTTCTACACCCTGGAACTCGAGAGCGGCTGTCAGCGAGCTACTGACCTCTGAAGGACAAGGGCCAGCCCTGCAGCTGTCTGCCTGAGCTCACTGGGTGCTTGGCCAGTAGGGTCTGCTGTAGCGTGGTGAGGAGAAGCCAGTTTTGCCTCCCTAACCCATGAGAGCCCCAGAGCCAATGCGACGCTCAAGAAACCACAGCAAAGATCGGCACACAATTTGAGAAGAAATAATGGAAGGGCCAATGAAACAGTAAAATGCCAACCAGCGACAGAAGATCAGTGGTTCCCCATGATTCCCCAGGGACAGGGCACAGAGGTACAGCAGTGATTCCCCAGGGACAGGGCACAGAGCTGCATCAGTGCTTCCCCACAATTGTCAAAACTACATTCTCACACATTTCACATCAGATTATCTCTGAATAATCTCAAAACAGGTTAATCTGATTATACTGTCCTTAAGATCACAGCATTGTATCCTGCTGGTGGAAAGTATTTTAACACAAGGTACTTCTCTTAAGCTGCATCCACACTGGACAGAGCGATGTGAGCGAAGTCGTTGAGTGTCAATCCACACCAGACACGACTGGAAATAAATACATGACCCCGCCCATGCATTCCTATTGGACATGCTAGAGATGGGCTGTCCCATTACAAAACAGAGCTTGTTTTGATAAAAGGTTATCACCCTGACCTCCGGCAACTCCGTTGTAAAATAAAGTTTGGACTTGTAAAATCTATCTATGTGTCACATAGAACACAAACGTGTTGATGGCTTTGTTTTACAACGTATAGTGTAGTAGGAAGTCCATAATATTTTTGTTTGTTTGGTAAATCTCCACAAAACTTTGCTTTATGCGTATGTAAAGACCTTCTTGTCATGGATTTGTGCCACAGAACAATTTAGTGAACAAAACCTTATTTATTATAAAAACAAACAAACAAACAAACAAACCAAAAAAAAAAGCAGTAGCTTAATTAGGTCACATGTTCAAGTTGTGTGAATGCGGAACCTTTTTTGTGTCATTTTTAAAAGCCAGCAAAAGTGCACTGTTATTTAAATGCTGGATATGTAGACTGCATTTATGCTCCGGTTTATTTTTGCTTATTAATAAACCTATTTTTATGCAACTTGCATAATCAGAAAGAAAATGTCTCGGTGCTGCTAATGCACCACCTGCAAGCCACCCGGGCACCGTCTTTCTTCAGGATGTCTTTGTAGTCGTTCAATTTACAATCATATAATAATGGATACTGCTGCACCTCATAAATTAACTTTTTGTCGTCCATGATTAACTTGTTTTGAGGCATGGCTCGTGTTGAGGCGTGACGTGTTTTAAGGCATGACGTGTTTTCAGGCATGACGTGTTTTGAGGCGTGACGTGTTTTGAGGCATGACGTGTTTTGAGGCGTGACGTGTTTTGAGGCATGGCTTGTGTTGAGGAGTGATGTGTTTTGAGGCGTGGCTTGTGTTGAGGCGTGTGTTTGACATGTGTCAAGGGTGTTAACCTTGCTTCTGATTGGTCAGTTTCATTCTAGTCGCTCACTGCTCCCATTTGACTGCAGTGACTTCTAAATTATTCACTCGCATCCAGTGCGGATACAGCTTTAGAGTCATTACAGTCATTATAGCCTTTTTTAAAAATGTAATTGCTTTGGAGTTAAGAATCGTATATCTTTTACAAAACATATTTTCTTTTAACTTGAACTTCATATTACAATTAGGGTTTTAATAACGATGTCACATTGATGAGTGAAGAGGGGTATCCACGTTTTCAATCAACCAGTCACTCAATCTTTATTTTATATTTTATATAGTGCCTTTCATGGACCACCATCACAAAGCACTTTATAAGATACAGTAAAAAAACAATGCATAATACATAAAATACAAGGCTAGGGTGTGAAAATTCTAAAACATTGTGGATGCGTATGTCATATAGAATCATGAGAATAAGATACAGTGAAAGAGCAGGAGTAGCAAAGACACAACAGCTAATACATTTTATAAAATAAACATATAGTATTTATAGTGCAATTGTTGTAGCTGTAGCATATTGGGAGGCTGTGTGGTCCAGTGGTTAAAGAAAAGGGCTTGTAACCAGGAGGTCCCCGGTTCAAATCCCACCTCAGCCACTGACTCCTTGTGTGACTCTGAGCAAGTCACTTAACCTCCTTGGGCTCTGTCTTTCAGGTGAGATGTAATTGTAAGTGACTCTGCAGCTGATGCATAGTTCACACACCCTAGTCTCTGTAAGTCGCCTTGGATAAAGGCGTCTGCTAAATAAACAAATAATAATAATATTGGCACAACAAATCTATTTTTGATGGAATCTTAAGGTAAACATTTAACACATACTGTACATACAATGGTTATATTTAAAAAAGCAAGGCTGACAGGTAGCGCGATCAAAGTTACATCTACTGTAAAACAAAATCGGCACATAATATTCTGAAATCCTACAAAGTTCTTGTAAACACTCTTTTTTATGCAATGCATGCTTAATCCATAGTATGGTTCTTAAGATGCATGACAGCTGGAATATTAGCATATTTCTTCCTCAATTACCAGAAAATAGCACCCACTGGCAAGTTTGTTGTAAACCCGTGTCAAGATAATAGAGGGCAGGATCAAAGGGATTCTGTTCAGGAATAATAGCATTTCTATTACAGTGTGCTGCCTGTCTTTTGGTTGTTATTTTCCCACTCGAGCTTCTTAGGGCCATCCTACCTCCTAGTACAAAAAATGTAACTTTCTTTTTTTTAAAAATCTAGTTAGACTAGCAAGTTTATCTACTTTTTTAAGTACAGGTAACAATGTGCATTGTTTGGAATAAAGGCAACAAATTCTTCAAAATCAATGTCCTACCTCTTAGCTTAGAACATTATCACTGGTTTCCCTTTCATTGTGCTACAGTTATTTTTGTTCTGCATTTGTTTTGTTTTTAACAATAATTCAGGATATGCAAATATTTAAAATGCAAGGCTATATATCCACTGGTGTAACCTGGAACCTTTTGTAAGTCTTGGTGTGACTACAACTAAGAATGAATGATACTGCACCATCATCCTTTTTTGTTTTACTGTTTAGTGTCAGTGGTATATATAGAAAGTTGAATTCATACCATTAATTTGAATTCATATCAGACAATATTGTCCAGTTCATCGCTAACTTAAACGGCTGATAATAGTGCTGTATATTGTATACAATGCAATAAAACCATGCAGCTGTGAAGGGGTGCCAAGTATATGACATTTTCAACACACATTTTTAAGCATGCAATGTGCTAAAACTAGTAAGAACAGGAATAACATGACTAATATTATTTGGAATTGAGGAGCTTTGTACACTTCACAGCTAGGGAGGCTATCGAAGACAACCATTTCACAGGAACTCTGAACCCCCCAGCGCAGTCGATACTCACTCAAACCTAAACAAAGTACTTGTTATATTTATTAAGAAATCTCTGCGGCTCGTCTTTCATTGAAATGCAAATGCGGCCTCAAATTAACCGCAGCAATATACATAGAAATAAAGAAAGCATACTGCCCAACAGTTACTTGGAAGGAATTGTACACTGTTTTTTATAGTGAATACAAAATAAGTAGGTTTATTATCTGAAAATGGACTGAAAGAAGTGGAGTGGGACTGAATCTACATATGAATCATTAATATGTACTAGTCTAAATGATCGCAGACTTTTTTTTAATTATACTAATGCATTGATCGAAGCAATAGTAGTATCAACATTTATGATATTATCTTAAAGTGAATCTTACAGATGCAATCTGTGTATGCTTCTGCTTTTTAGACATACAAACAACATGTCTTTCCTCATTTAAACATTGGCAGCAACTTCATTGGCCACTCTTTCCTGCTGTTATTAGATGAATATGTAATTGAAAAAGGGTGTTACTTTAATTAAGGGAATGCTTATATTGGTATTGAGCAAAGGTAAATATCTCTATATAACAGCACGTATAGTACCGTTATTGTGAATTAGGGAAACAGATTATTCTCTGAAATGTATTTTAGGGGTTAAAATCGCACTTATATGTTGAATCATTTTAAATTTCCACCACACACTGCACATTTTTACAACGAAAGCTTTTTACAAATGGATATGATGCTCAAGCAATACAGTAGTCTCCGGCTAAGAGAACACCCCTCGGGAAGCAAGCGAAGTGTTTATATATCCAAAGTGTTCTCTAAGACGGGGTTAGCCACCAGACACAATATCAATCAATCAATCAATAAATACATATGTATTACTTGTCATGCCGCACCTGCATCAACATATGAAATGAACTGAATAAGTAAAAGCAAAACAACAGGCAAGTGTATGTTAATAAACTATAATAATAAAGTAACAGACAAACTACCGTTAATAAAACTAAAGCAAAACAACACGGTCAAAACGCTTAAATTGCTATGTACTATGAAATTAGCTGGCGGGTGTGTTTCGGGCTATCACAATGGCAGGTGCAAACATAATGGGCGTTACTTAGGGTTAACTTAACGTTAATAAACTAACTGTCAAACGAAATTAACACAGCACCCCTACACACGTTACAAAATGCAGCAGCAATATACAAGACATGCACATTATTTAACAGAGTAAGAAACTCACCAGAACGGGAAACACCAAATTGCTCAGCGACTTGTGTTTGATTCAGTTTTTTTTTTCAAGAGCTCGAACAATTTCCAACTTTGTATAGCATGAGAAACAGCAGCGCATTTTGCCGTTTGTTTACATGCCATTTTGTAGCGATGAGGTGCACTCATGGAAATCAGAATACAAAATAATTAAATGATATGACGGTGGTTCTCGAAAGATTTTTTTTTAAAAAAAACAATCAGTGTTCCTCAAAACACTCTAGCGATGACAAGTCGTTTTTTTTTGTTTTTTTTACAAAAAAGTAGGCTACTGTATATGTAAACGGATCTATATCGGTGCCAGGAAGGTGGTCTTTTAAGCGAAGTTCCTGTTCCTTTAGCCAGAGCATTTACATTGGGAAAAACCTGTTTCACCACAAGGGTGTTCCCTTAGACGAAGTGTTCTCTTAGGAGGTGTTCCTATATGCGGAGATACTGTACTGGTAACAGGTTAGCACACCCAGATATGTAATATTCCACTACAAACACAAATTTCATTTCTGAACAGCAATAACACTGTTACCAGTGTTCCTAAAGTAAGAACGTTATAGACTGCAGAACACTCACCTGTACAGGTATGTTTCTGTAGGGATTCACGTTGAGTAAGTTGGGATGAAAAAACTAAAACTAGTATGTCTATAGCATAATAAATAGGACATATAGGCAGGTGACATAGTGAATATGTATCTGACAGGTTGTGCATGCTAGCGTGACAATGTAAAATATTTTCGTTAGATACATTAAGAAGCCTGTTAAGTAGTGCAGTAGTTGCAGCAGCTTTATGACCCTCTGGATTATTTATTTCTTTTTTCACAGCAGAATTACAAAGTGACATGGGAATTTCCTGCACCCTGATTGGCTGCTGACATCCCAATCCCATATGGTTAAAAGAGTACAACCAACGGTTCGGATCTCATTTCATTCCAGTCAGGAAAATCACACTTCCATATCTACAGTGAGCCGTTTCCGATGCGCATTAACACCCTTCAAGGCATGGGTTGTATTGATGCAGCCCACTTCTCTGGAGGCTGACGGCACACGGCAAATCTGAGGTGTGGGCTGGATCTGTGGTATCAGCTTCCTAGCCTGTGTACTATATACAAACATAGAGATAGAGAAGAACACCTTGCATTCACCATTGATGGGATGATCTCAAGTGTAATTCTGTATGACTATAAATAGCAAGTCAGGCTAACAATCTGCAGCTTGAATACAGAGCTCATCTTGCCAAGCTGTCCGGCCATTCCCTCTCCATCACCACAGCCTTGGTTCACGTTGGACAGCTGCCAGAGGTCGCACCTCAGTTGTTGGAGAATCCTAGTGACCCAGGAAGTGGGATCCCAGTTTAAATTGTGTAAAACCTTTTCACACTGTACTCCTCTCACCATTCAGAGGGGTGACTCATATTAGTTGTTTAGTTTCCAAATAAAGTGGGACAAGTGGGTTTTTAAATTGGGTTTTAGAAAATATTGAAAACATACTTTTGAAAACCATACATACACACACACACACACACACACACACACACACACACACACACACACACATATATATATTTTATTTCTTAGCAGACGCCCTTATCCAGGGCGACTTACAGTTGTAAACAAAAATACATTTAAAGGATCACAGTACAAGTAATAATACAATTAAGAGCAAGATAAATACAATGACTTTGGTATATATATACTGAGCATCAAAAGTTACTTATTACTTATATTTGAGCATTAAAAGAAACGTATCACTTATATTTGAGCGTCAAAAGAAACTTATCACTTATACTTGAATACAATTCACTAGATTCACTAAATTGCCCTAACGAGGACACAATTACCTTACCATTGGCCTCCACCTGTGAACCATTAAAGTTGCTGTCACATTTTCTGGATAAAAACCCCACTGTTGAAGGATCATTGGTCAGGCTGTGAATCTGAAGGACAATGAAGACCAAAGAGCATTCTACAGATGTTAGAGATAAAGTAATACAAATGCATAGATTAGGGAAAGGGTACAAAATAATATCCAAGTGTTTGGATATCCCAGTGAGCACAGTTGGATTAATAATCAGGAAGTGGAAGCTGCATCACACCACCCAGGCACTGCCAAGAAAAGGCTGTCCCTCAAAACTCAGCGCTCAAATAAGAAGGAGACTTGTGAGAGAAGCCACAGAGAGGCCAACAATCACTTTGAAGGAGCTACAGAGTTCAGTGGCTGGGAGTGGAGTAATGGTGCACCAGTCAACCATATCAAGAGCTCTGCATAACACTGGCCTGTATGGGAGGGTGGCAAGAAAGAAGCCGTTACTCAAAAAGTACCATCTAAAAGCACATCTGGAGTTTGCTAGAAAGCATGAGAGTGACCCAGCTGCGATGTGGGAAAAGGTTTTGTGGTCAGATGAGACCAAGATAGAGCTTTTTGTCCAAAACTCAAAGCGCTATGTGTGGCGCAAACCTAACACTGCCCATGCCTCAAGACACACCATCCCTACAGTGAAGTATGGTGGTGGCAGCATCATGTTGTGGGGATGCTTCTCATCAGCAGGGACTGGGCATCTTGTTAAAACTGAAGGAAGAATGGATGGAGCAAAATACAGGGAAATACTGCAAGAGAACCTGCTTCAGTCCGCTAAAAAACTGAAGCTTGGGAGGAAATTCACCTTTCAGCAGGACAATGATCCCAAGCACAAGGCCAAATCAACATTGGAGTGGCTCAAGAACAAAAAGGTGAATGTCCTACAGTGGCCCAGTCAAAGTCCTGATCTCAATCCCATTGAGAATATTTGGCACTATTTGAAAATTGCGGTCTACAAGCGTCGTCCAACCAACCTGAACAACCTGGCGCAAATCTGCCAAGAAGAATGGGCCAAAATCACTCCGACACTGTGTGCAAAGCTGGTACATACTTACCCCAAAGACTTAAAGCTGTTATTGCAGCGAAAGGTGGCTCTACCAAATATTAATGTGTGGGGGTTGAATACTTATGCAAGCAAGATATTTCAGTTTTTTATTTTTCTTAAAAGTATTTCCCAACATAAAACCAATGTCACCTTACAATAATTGATTTTGAGTTTCAGTGTTTCAAAATAAAATATCAAACAGAACGAAATTTCAGTGTACCATTTGTAATTCAGTAATATGAGAGAATTGGTCAGGGGTCTGAATACTTTTGCAAGGCACTGTATATATATATATATATATATATATATATATATATATATATACACACACACACACACACACACACACACACACGCACACACACACAGTGCTCACCTGTTATAACGTGCCTAGAATCGGTTATAACACGGGAGTGTCGTGGCTCCCATTTGCTCCATAATGCCATTACGGTAGCCCTGTTATACTCGTTATAAGGTGGAACACAAATAGCACGGTCTTGTAACTATGGCTCCCCACTATAGCGTTATAAAGGGTGAGCACTGTGTGTGTGTGTTTGTGTGTGTGTATATATATATATATATATATATATATATATATATATATATATATATATATATATATATATATATAGACACAACATTTCCTGGGCTTGTGAAAATTTGGGATTGTGATTGTGTTTTGATGTTCATGCATGTCAGAAGGTTTCCAGTTAGACAAGCGGTACATACAACCCTCTGTTGGTTCAAGGTAATACTGCAGGCTAATTCTGGAGAACGCAGTAAGTTTCTTCTCATCACGGAAAGTTAGTTCTGCTTTTTCAGATGATCTTTATTAGTTGGGCAAAACATTCACCACAACTGTGCTGTAATAAGAACTTGTATACCAAGTATCAAGCGATAGAGGGCTGACACAAGCTCCTCCACCTCCTAGTTGCTTAAAGTCATGCTTACACATCTGTATAATGAACCCATCTAAAGACAGTGTGCATGGATCAGGAGTTCTGTCTAAATCTTCCATAATTTCAAATATAAAATCTGAAAGTATATGAAGAGAAATGCGTTCAACAGTATATGAGTCCAGCTGTTTATCATCGGCAGTGTTTCTAGGCATTTGGGCAGGTAATTTGCCTCTGTGACAATCTGGTGTGAGAATATTCATGTGATTCATAGGGTTTTTATTTGCACCCAGGTGGTGGAAACATCAATTTCAAACTGAAAAGTGTCTGTAACAATATCAATTCAACTGATAAAATAGCATAATATAAAAAGTTAAATAGCAGTGACTGTAGCAAGGTAGTGAAAATAAAGAAATAGGAAAAGAGATGGGTCTATTCCAGAAATGGGTCTATTCTAGTCAGATCTGGGTTTCTGCTGGTTAAGCTGCTTCAAGAAAACATATTCGATTCAGAATGGCTTCTGTACATTTAAAATGTCAAGCGATTGTTGTCTATGCATCTTGTGTGCGCACCTGTTTTATATACCTGCTCAATATATATCTCCCATATTTCCCGTAATACCGTATGTCAAAGAAAATATTCATGGAAGGTTGGTGTTTCTTATGCATTTCACTTAAAACCGGACATTATGTTGTTCAGGCTTTTTAATTCCTCCCACACGGACACAGGTGCCAATTCCTGGACTGTCCGGGTCAAACCCAGACAGGTAGCAACCCTAGCCTGTACTCCAGACGTTTATATACACTGTTTTTTGGGAACAGATATGTTTTCTTGTGCGTCTAGTTCTCAGTCGAATACAGTAAACATAAAGGGCATGAATAATATTGAAAAGAATTACGCTCCTTATTAAGGGGTTTAAGGGCTTCATTCACTAAACCTTCTTAAAAGTAGAAATAAGGTGAGCGTTCCCAAAATCCAATAGTGTACCTTCTTACTAGAAGAAAGCTGCTATTTACTAAGGTAAATACTCCTTATTAAGGCTCTCACGATAGAGCTCATTAGCATACCACAGTGGGCGTCCTATCTGCCTGCGCCTTTAAGGAAATGACACCCACAACCTATTAAGCAAGGAGCTGAGATGCCAAAGCTGACAGACACAATCTTTGTTTCCATCAAGCAAAGTTTTATTTTTCCATCAATGCAGCACATTTCTACCTGGACTGGGCACTTAATTAAAACACAATGACATATCATATGCCAGTCAAATACTTTATAGCTATGGCCAAAGTTTGATATTTTATTTAACCTCATACAAAAAAAAAAAATACAAAATAGGAAAATGGCTATAATGCTAATTATTTTTTGTATAGAGGGTATAGATGAATGAGAAGTAATTGTGAGGTGTTGTGTTAAAGTTGACCAGACCCCTTTCTTCTTCCTCTCTTTTGAAAACGCCACCTTTCTCTAATAACAAGGAGTGCCTCCACGGTGAGAACCATAAACTTGTGCTTAAAGCCACCTTTTTATAAGACAGGTCTCAGCTCATAACACCTGCTCTCCATCCGTGCTACTAAGAACGTGACTTAAGGGGCATCTTATAGTTAGCATGGTTTAGTAAATACCATGTGCATACCATTCCACATGATTTGAATACATTACAATGCATTACGCATATTCATCTGATGCTAATCAACCCAGTACACCTTATTTTTAAGGCTTTATGCTTTAAGGTGCAATGTATCTAGGTTGATGAATAAGGATTTCAATAGTGCTCACCTTATCCTAGCATAAGAGCCTTTAGTGAATGAGGCCCTAAGGTCCTGAATTAAATGATTTTATTTTAAAACGGTCAAATTATCCATACTGTTTGTGTACATATTGCAGCGTTCTTGCAGGAGGCAGAAAACAGGAGAAGACGCTTGCTTTTCTTTCAATTCTTCACAAGAATCCACAGCTCTGTCAACTACTCAGGTTACACACACACACCGATTGCCGGGTCCAGCCAATTCTTATACCTTTAGCTCCACCCCTTATGCAGATAGGGTACCGGAGCTTACTCACATCCCATTGGTCTACAGCTGCACACTAGGACCAATGGGCACAGACAAACAACAACCAAAGGGGACAGACAGGCACATCCAATTTCAGGGGAGATACAGGATGCACACACACACACACAGTCTAGATTTACACAGACACAGACAGAGGTAACAAACAGCGACGGGAACTACAGAGCGAGGGATTACAATTACAAACAGCGGGAACACACAGCACGTAAACACACACATAAACAGCAGGCATTACAGTACACGGATCGCTACATTGCCCCACCTTAGTCTCTTTTTGTCCCCAAAAAGTTTGCAAGGCGTGGTGCCTGAGAGGCCAGCTCCTCGGTTGGAGCAACGCTAGTCCTGCTGGCATTGCTGTGATCCGGGACATATTTTCCCAGTAGCCACTGTTGGTCAACAACAGCGGTGGTGGCACACAATCAGGGTGAAGCTGGTGAGCAATGCAATGTGGTCCTTGTATTCTGAAACAACCCCTTTTTGCAGCATGGTCCAAGATCCAATCCAGGGAGTGTCCACTTTGGGGTGGGCCACAGCTGCATGGTGGAGACTTTCCCAGGGTCGGTGGCAATGCCCTCCTCGCTGACCTGATGACCAAGGAAAGTCGTCTGTCGCCTGGGGCATTGTACAACCCGAACGGCATGACATTGAACTGCCAGAGGCCAAGTCCTGTAGAGAAAGCGATCTTTGGCTTAGCGTTGAGGGCAAGCTCCACTTGACAGTAGCCGTTTCTCAGGTCAAGGGAGCTAAACCAAGAAAGTCCAGCGACTGCTCGATGCGGGGAAGCGGGCACGTATCTTTCCTGGTGACTGCGTTCAGTCGGCGGTAGTCGATGCAGAAGCGCAGACCCCCGTCTTTCTTTCTGACTACAGCCCAGCGACTGTTGGACGACTCGATCACCCCCGCCTCCCACATTTCTTGTATGATCTTCCTGGCCACCACGTGCCTGAACAGGGGTAGCTGGCGTGGTGGTTGGGCGGGGAGTGGCCGGTGGTCAATCTGGTGTTGGACCATCCGGTCCATCCTCCATCTTCTGGATGGACCACAAAGAGGTGCCTGTATTCTTGTGAGAGCGCACAGAGCTGGTTGCGTTCTTGCTCGTTGAGTCCCTCTTGGCTGTGTTGGTATACCCATTCTATGGCTTTGCTGAAGGGGCTCTGCAAGTAGCAGCTGTCGCTACCACCTCTCCTCTTTGTGCCACACTCTTTAATCGCACCCCTTGCAGGAGCCAGGGTGCGCCCTGATACTGATTCTCCCCACAGTGACTGGCCAACTGGCAATTGGGTTGGGGTTGATGTTTCCGCTTTTACATCCGCTGGTGGTTGATGGGGTTCAGGTCGTGGCTCTTTCCGGGGCAGTAGAACTGGATGTGACCGGGCTGGCCACATTCCCAATAGAGGCGGGGACCGGTGGTTGGTGGGGGTCCGGACCGTCCCAGCATGGCTTGCTGGACAACCATGATCTCCCGCAGGATCTCGCCAAGAGATGTGAAGCTCTGGGTGGTACCGCTTTCTTCTCATTCGGCCCCCCGGACTTTGGGATGTGGACGGGCACTGTTCCCCTCTCGGGTTACATCTTCCCATTACTGGGCGAGTTAAAGGGCAGCCTGTAGTGATCGGAGTTTGGTGAGGAGCAGATACTTCTGGAGCTCATCTGGTCCCATGGCTTCAATGAACTGGAACTGGGCTTGCTCCACTTATTCCTGGGTGGCAGCATTGGCGTACACTTGCCCGTCTTCGGAATTCGGAAGGGCAGCAGTGTGGAGTAGTGGTTAGGGTTCTGGATTCTTGACCGGAGGGTTGTGGGTTCAATCCCCAGTGGGGGACACTGCTGTTGTACCCTTGAGCAAGGTACTTTACCTAGATTGATCCAGTAAAAACCCAACTGTATAAATGGGTAATTGTATGTAAAATAATGTGATATCTGTATAATGTGAAATAATGTATAATGTGATATCTTGTAACAATTGTAAGTCGCCCTGGATAAGGGTGTCTGCTAAGAAATAAATAATAATAATAATAATAATGATAATTGGGCCCTCAATCCCTCGCTCCAGCTGCACAGCTTGCCCAATACTGTTACTTGAGCATAGAAAGCTTCCCAGCTTGTAGTGCCATCAATGCTGGGCAGCTTTGTGTTCTGCCGTCTCGTTGCACTGTCGCCACTGTTAGTTTGGGTGGCCTGTGGTCTCTCCTGACTCTGGGTATCTGGAGCGGCGCTCTGCGGAACCCAGCTGGGCCCCGTGCAGTTGGGTTTTTACTGGAGCAATTTAGGCAAAGTACCTTGCTCAAGGGTACAGCAGCAGTGTCCCCACCTGGGATTGAACCCACAACCCTCTGGTCAAGAGTCCAGAGCCCTAACCACTACTCCACACTGCTGCCCCACATCTGCTAGTTAATTAATTAATTGATTAATTGATAATTCCAGCAATCGATATGTAATGAAAAGATTTTTCTCTGTACTTTCTAATCATATATTTAAATCGTGATCATAGATTTAAAAATATTAATTTTATCAGCTAAGCGACTCAACACAGCATACATTTCACAAATAATTTGCTTGTTAAATAACTTAACAATTCTCTACAATTTCCTAGCTAACTACAGTTACATTACACTTACGCGCAGCCGCGTCTGCCATATTTGCGTATAGTTCCCATTTGTCTCCGCCTTTAACGCAAAGAGTTCTGGGACTTTAGCACAAAAACTCTTCTGCAGAAGTCAACTGTTTTGTACACTCAGTCGAAAATAAATCACCCTTCACTCGTTCCCTAAAGAATTGGGACAACCCTTAAGATGGCGAACATAGTACTTCTGCCACTCAAGGGGAGGTAACGAGTGAGCAAGGGTGCGGTTTGGGACGCAGCCTAGATTTACACAGACACAGACTGAGGTAACAAGCAGCGACGGGAACTACAGAGCGAGGGATTACAATTACAAACAGCGGGAATGACATTAGACACACACACACATACACAGCAGAATTACAGTACACGGACCGCTACAATATCAATTATGTTGTTGGCAATATCTAGCCTTATCCTGTGTGGAGTGTAATGCTTTTTATTTATTTATGCACTTTGTTCTAGACAGCTATATAAACAACAACAACAAAAAGCATTGTCCCGCAGTATTCCCTATGAACGCTGTATTCAAAGATTCTTCTCTAGCTGTATTAGTCCGTTTACCTCCCACACACTTTCTAGGTAGAATAATCCATAGTGCATGACACAACAGACTATACATTCACTTTATTAAGTTCATACGAAGAAATGCATACGATGCTTTGGTACTAGAGGCCCATATTTCTCATAGGTGTATGCTTGTTGTGTATGTTTTGCTGCTCAGTTTGATTTATAGAAATCTTACTTTCAGACAAATGCACAATATTATGTTATAGGTATATGACAATCAAACACAGTAAAACGTTATCTGGTAAACAATATCAAGCTAAAACGTCAAACTTCACTGGCTTGTGATGCCAGGGCTCCACCTGTCTTCCTCGCGGAGCTGTAGGGCTGTGCTTCTGTTGTGTTCGAGGGGAACACTTCATTCATTTATTTATTTTATTATTATATTTTTTTATACATTCCGTCTTGATATTTTAAAGGCTCAAGTTTGCAAACACACTCAAATACACCTGCACATTTCCGTTGGAAATGGTACATACTGTACAATGGTAAATTCCTTGTATTTTATGCAAACTATTCGAGAACAGAACCCTTGATAAGAAATGAGTTCTCCTGAAACACACACACGTTGTCTTTGTGCTGAGTTTCAATGGCTTTGTCTTTAAGAAGCCAACATGTTGCAATATATAATATAGCCATACACTTAAACCTAATGTTTACGAACTGATCACCAATCTAATGCAAACGACGTTAAACACATTTTTGTTTCTATATGCTTTAAATTGTAATCTTTATTTTGGTAACGCCTGTGTTTTTGTGCCTCTTATGTAGACTTGGTGTATATTATCAAGCGATTAAAGATATATATATATATATATATATATATATATATATATATATATATATATATATATATATATATATATATAATACTTAATTTGTACAGTGGATACAGTGCGTTTATTTTAGTCATTTTACATTTAAAAGTAGCATATCTCTACACGACCAGAATACTTTTCATTCAGTCCAACCTTCTGCCGCTACAACCTTGTGCTATTTTGACTTAATCCGATGTTTAACACAAGGGGATGTCGCATGATTATAAACTGTTGAAACTGACTAAAGCTTTAAGTTAAAGTAGGCTATATCATTATCGTAAGGATATGTGAACTACATGATGTGCATCTGTGTTCTTGTGTAGTGCAATTGCGCCACACTGTGGATTAATCACGAGCAGAATGGATTCAGTTTGCATGTCTAACTAAAGTTGGCCAGAATCAACCCCGTTTCACAATACCCCTGACTCCAAGGAGAAATCTGGTGAAACACAATCCATTTCGACATCTCAGTATGCATTATATATATATATGTTTAAGCCAATTAAGCTCGTTGATGTTGTATGTATCGCAACCCAATTCAAACACGCTTGTTGTATAAATGGGGTTAGTTTAAAAAACAAAACAAAATGTTTATGCACTTACCTTATGTGGCAACACAAAATGATATTTAATCTACGTATTTTTATTTTCAATATTGTTATTTGGTTATGTGATTTGACTGTTTTGTACAATTAACACAGTAATCAGTAATATGCACTACAAAGGTGAGTGTTGTACCAGTTGAATACATTGAGCCGGCTATATACGGTTTTAAGCCAAATTGTGATACACACTATTTGTTGAGGGACAATCAAACGATCAATGTTTCATAACTTTAAAAAAACAGCATATAGTCAAACATTTGAATCCCTAACACATCCTTCTCAGATGCGTATTCCTTTGTATTTTGTGTCAAAACGGATAGGAGAGCCGATGCGTTATTGAAAAACAATTCAAATAAAGAAGAAGCGTTAAAGATATTGATGTATAAGGTATAATTCTATATTTTAATATACATTCAAAAGGGTATCTGTGAACTAAGATATAAGGAAACAACAACAACAACAACAGCAACAAACAATCCATTGCCATTCAAGCACTCGGCTGTGCTTTACACCTTAGACGTGTTTTTCTTTAGGAAATTAATCCCTATCTTCCGGACATATACAATGGTTATGGGAGAGCAATTCAAAGCGCTCTGCTTCCACCTTGTGGCTGAAAGGCGTAGTAAAGCGTCGATCGGATATTCTGCCGAAGACTGACACTGCTGTGTTTAATAACAGTGCCAAAGCGGTGGCGAATCTTATCTGCATCTTATAGACGGTAATAAAACTAGATTGCTTCCTTTTACCGAAAGGCCAGCTTATTATAGTTTAGAGATTTAGTTTATTTGGAGATAAACCTGATAAAGGAAGATTTATGTAGAGGTGCAGAGGTTCACTATTTCGAAGGTCTTACAAAACCACAAGTGCATATTTCCTGAAATATTCTACTTTAAAGAATCGGACACACAACACCACTCGAAGAGTTCAAGAACATACTTTAAGCTATTTATTTTCACCTGAATATATACACCAAGCCTTAAATGAAACTGAAACAAACCTGCATTACAACGGGATGATTGAGTTGTGTTATGCATCTAAGTGATTTCCAGGGGATTTGAGCTGATGAACAGGACAGGGAATTGCCATGCTCTTCAAATATTGGACTGGCTTATTCAAGAATGACAAATCCACTTTGCGTCTGAACTGAGCCTTATGGTAAATATGGGTACAAAATAGGTTACTTTGTTACGCTGTTAAATGTACTTGTCGAAAAACAACACAAACAATGATTTAATAAAGTGAGTCTAAGCGATCTTGACTGCAGTTCACGGGTCTATTTCTGCATTATACATCGAAGAGAAGAACCCTGCTATTTGAAAATATGGGTTAGTATAGTTTAGTCGATGGAGCGAAAAAAATCAGATGATGGCTTATGGTTCAATATTGATTTTAAATCATCATTTATTATTACTATAATAATAATAATAATAATAATAATAATAATAATAATAATAATAATAATAATAATGTATTTACTATGAAGACGTTTGCTAAATACAAATGTACACCATTTAACTAAATAAAGAAACTGTAAAAATTGTCAAATTATAGTAAATGTAACTTAACTGTACCAGATGTGTGTGTGTGTGTGTGTGTGTGTGTGTGTGTGTGTGTGTGTGTGTGTATATATATATATATATATATATATATATATATATATATATATATATATATATGCCAGCAAATTAATTATACTTTACTGTAGGCCCCTATACCGTATTTATAATATTAATACTGTATGTATTTTCCATGAGCTTTTTGAAAACATGTAGCTACACATTTAAGCAAACATGATTATTTTAATCTAACTCAATATACTGTAAAATGAACATAATAAACCAGTGTGTAAAGCGCGCTTACGAATGCGATGCAAAATGCAAAGTATGTACAAATGAAACAGTGTCAAAATAAACTCTGCAATGGTGTGCAGCTTTCTGGAAGCAGATTGTGTGGAAATAGCGAAGACATCAATACAATCCTTCTGTTAAGAGACGGGGAGAGAGCGAGGGGAAGAGACATGAGAGAACTCTTGTTACTATAGATATATCAAGGAAAAAAGAAGCCCCTGTTATCGCTGAATGAAGAGGGGTTTTTCAGAATAGATATAACACGAATTTTTAATTCGTCTTTCTTTGAGAGACAACAATGCTGTTTTTGAAAGCCAGGCACAATTTGGGTTTTGTGAGGGTTCCTTTTCTCCCTCCCTAGCCCAGCTGTCCATATGGAATTCACCATGTACAACGAGGATCACAATGGCACCAACTGACAGGCACAACAAAACCCAAGGATACTTCTCCCTGACTCGGGATGCACTGCCCCAAATAAAAGAACTGAATAGCAACAAGAAACTCTGACAGTCTCCCTCTCTCACTCTATACCTCCTTAATATGCACGCCTCCAACATCCTTAACTACCGGCCTCCATCCATTGTGCTGTTTTTGTCTCGTCTACTGTATATTGTGCAAAGATAGACTTCACAAAACTGCCCCGTCATCGTGTGAAATATAAGGCTAAAGAGGTTAGGGACACACAGGAATCAACATGTTTTATTGACTTAAGGAGATTTTAAATGGTCCCACTGCAACAGTGTCAGCCGCCCCCATGCAAATGCAAAGAAATCAAACTGTCCAATGCTGCAATTCTTTCCTTTTTATATGAACAAGATGAAATGCATTATTAATACCGCACCACAAATATTGCAGCAGAGACGTATCATGTCCAAGTCTTTTACGCACACGGCACACACATGAGAGCATTCCAATAATTTCACTCGCAATAAGATACAAAGAAACTGTAGTCTATCTATCTATCTATCTATCTGTCTATCTATCTATCTATGAAGTTACTTTGATTAACAATACAATATGAACTATGACAACACATAACTTCTAAGCTAGTGTAGGCAACATTTTAGGTATACATAGCATATACCTGTATGTAACAGTTTTATTTAAATAAATTGTGTCTAAGATATAAATATTATTTTGGATCAATATATTATTTAAATACACTCTTTGGTAATCGAATACATCGGAAATTCCTGCACAATATTTTAGGGCATGTATGTTTCATAACAGACAATGAGGTTTTAAAATCTGAGTTTAGGTTAATGTTGTTGTTAAATGAATACATAAATATATCTCTCTGAAGTATATGAATGTTCGCAGTCTTTAAAACACCCAGTTCGTGTGAAAAGGACTTGCTGTTCCACAACGAACCAAACCCAGAGGTCTCTGGAGACAGCGGCTTGTAAATAATTAGCAATGTTTTTCAATTTACCAGTCTGCTCAGTGATACTGACTATGGCAGCTATCATTTGTTTTACCAAGATGTTTCTGCTGGTACCGACTGAAGATTTTGTTAAAGATAACCATGTTTGTCCTAGATATTAAATAAATCTGATAGTCAGCAATAAGTTTGTTAGAAATCCGTATCGTATTTGCTGGTCCAATGGTGCTCTTGTAGGAATTTTCAGAACGATTTAGGTTATTTGTAACTGAAATAATCATGTTGATCTAGTGCAGTTTCATACGATTTTTCTTCCTATAAATGCGAGTACATTTTATATAGTCCCAGGTAGTAGGCCTACATCATCTTTCTGTATACATTGACTGTAACCAAACCAAATACTATAGTAGTGTTTATTTATATAAAACACTTTCCTTTTAATTTCACATTTCTTTCAGAGAACACGATATAATTAAACGACACAACTGGTGTCGCGATTGGATATGCATGCGAAAGGCTGATGTGATGCTACACATATTTTTCCCTTTGATAAATAAACGACAAAGATGGGTAGATCGGTGTTGCATTTCATATTTCTCTGTCATCGATTTGATGTTCTGTAGAAGGCCTAATTGGTTACATTTTAAAATCCAATTTCTATGTGTTTCTGCTACTAGAAACACACACCAGTGAGACGTCTGAGATTTAGGATGCAAATCCAGAACCTCAAAGTGGAAGCCATTAAGATTGTATTGGAATCAAAAGCTCCTCGGCTGAAGAAGCCCTCTTACATTAAGTGAGTGGGGTTTATTTATATTTTCACAAGTGACTTTATCCAGCTAAGCTCTTAAGTAGCCACACATAAAAATAATACAAAAATGCCGTTTGCAGAAACGTCTTACATCGTGCGTGACACAAATACATCGCTGTACGATGTGCAATAGCAGTATAGGCCCTAATTGACATTATTATGAATAGCCTACCCAAATAGTAATACATTTAGAAACAATCAATCGCCAACGTGAAAATAAATTCTTACATGAATAAATACATACATAAATACATCATAGTTCAATAAATGTCCATTTAAGACTTTGCGTTTTGTTATTTCAAAGACAATTAATTATTTCTTTAAGACACTGCAGTCAACAGACGAAACCAAAACGTAGTTTCTGAAACACAGCATTTTTATTAAAATTCTTATAAAAATCAGAAACCCCCCTCAATGCGCGTTTATGCGATTATTCAGACAATTAGGTCTAGAATTCTATGCCGATAAACTGGACAATTTTCTTTTAGGAAATATCTGCAACGAAACGCCCTGAAGGTGATCTGCTTGGCAACAATTACGACCAAATATTTACAAAAATCAAGACAAAATAATATAATAAACTAAAGGTTGCCAGGATTTTATACATGGCCATAAATATTATTTTTGTATAGTTCCATATAAAATGAGCAAGAAATTTTAAAAAAAAAACCTATAATTGAAAAGTGGTTTCTGTACGTGCTTTATACACGACTGACAAAAAACATACTCTACAACACACAATCATACTGTACAAAAAAATCACAAGAGCATCGAAGTTTTCCAATTAGGAGGCAGGACGCGGTTTTCATGGCGAAAACTCTGTAAACATGGCGCACGAAACACCACCAAAATAAAATGGTCGGTATGGATCAAGCTGCAAAATGCAAAAGTCGTTTTCTTTACTTTAACACGTCCCTAAAATACACAGCGCATCAGTCCTTATATATAGTTCACCAAGTCCACTGTTGAGTTTGCACCAAATGGTGTGCCGTGGGGAACTGGGGAGTGCTGGAGCTGTACTGGGCGTTATATTGCATATGCTGGAGAGCCTGGGCGCTATATGCAGTAAATGGGATTCCAGCCTGGAAAGTGGCCGCCAAGTCCTGCGCTTTGAGCGTATGGCACGGTTTACCGTCCCTGACTAAGACGGGCACTGCCACCCGTCGCGGGGAAGGGAGATGGCTCACCTCCATACCTTTCTCTGCTCGGGCCCGCTTCATCTTGTACCGGTGGTTCTGGAACCAGATTTTCACCTGAGTCGGCGTTAGACGGATCAAACTAGCAAGGTGTTCTCTTTCGGGTGCTGAAAGATACCGCTGTTGTCTGAATCGCCGCTCCAGTTCGTAGGTCTGCGCTTTCGAAAACAGCACTCTTCGCTTTCTCTTCTTCCCAGAGTCACTGCCGTTGCTTGAAGTTTCCTTGTCATTGTCTTGCGATTCGTCTGCAGAAGGTTCTGGGGATTTGGCAGACGAGTCCTGTGGTTGGGAGTTTGATGATAAACCACGCACTGTGTGAAGAATTGTAGGAAAACAGAAACACCACAAACAAATGCGAATTACTATACAAATATAGTAACAACGTCACAGCACATTCTTTGTTTTACATGGATGCAGTAAATTGATTCAATGTAATTTCCACAAAGCTGGGTCTATAGATACCAAGACGATGCAACTTAAAATGTGTTCCCATCGGAAGATCTTGCAGGCATTTGGCACAACTTTAATGAACCCTTTCTTTGTAAAATACGTGGATTGTTTTATAAAGAATGAGAAACAGTGTCTCCATGTATTATCTAAACATAAACAATACATTCGTTGTTAAGAGACCATTTAGATTTTTTTTTTCCTGAGATGAAGCTGGTATCATTTAAATTACATATTTGTTTTACTTCTGAAAAACCCAGTAATATAAAAATGATAATAAAACACTACTAATCTGTCATTTTAAATTTTGTTTAACACCAGGTTATCTTTAACATGTCTTATTGATATTACCGGTATACAATAGTCCAAACGATCGGATGAAAAGGCGCTGTATATGGGACAAATACATTATATATAAATTACCATTTTCAAAAACTGAACAAAGGGGCGAAAGATGGAAAACCAAGAAAATATCACTCTCGAAACAAAAAATACACATGGTCTTGTTAACATATATTAGGATTAGGAATTACGTTAAACGAAAAGCCATATAATAATATTTAATGAAAAAAATATATATACAAATCACAGATTTAATAAGACATGCTCAGCCGATTAAAATGAAAATCAGCTCTATTTAGTGAAAACTAACATTAGTACTTACATGAATATTGAATGCTCTCTGTAGTGGCAAGCCATCTTGTGTAAGGATTATCACTATTATCATAAAATGGGTTCTTTAAAGGAAGGGTTTGCACGTTTTCTGAGGGGCTCTGCCCCAGAACTCCACTCGTTTTCGTTGCTTCAGACCCCTCTGTATCTTCCTCTGCTCCTTCTGTAACAGAGCCGTCCTCATCATTGGTGTCAGGGAGGTCCAAGATGTCCTTCACAGAAAAGCCCGTCTTTGTGTTGGTCAACGACATATTCTAAATTTATGCAGGAAAGTTGCAGCACCAGTTTGGCAATCCGCTGTTTCAAAACACACAAAACAGAATCAGTGTAGAATAAAAAGGGAACAGTAAATGCTGTGCGAGATTTAGCTACAGCTGAAGCAAATCAATACAGTACGGTTGGTAACCATTGGCTTTTAAAGTAGTGCAGTGAGTTCTGTAAGTCCAGGAAGAGTGCCAAAGTGCCTGAAGTGTACTAAATCTGGCTCGTGGACACTGTGCTACCGACGGGCGCGAGGAGGAAATAAGCCATTAGTGGACTGATCAGTCCATATAAGGTTGGTCTCAACACATGAACCTGCAGTGAAAAAGCATTAAAAACGTAAAAGGTTGGCCACGTGTGGGCGGGTCTTGGGAGTCAAGTGGATGAAGACAGTGTTTGCAGATGTGAAATTGTGGGTTTTGGGGAGATCCGAGCCTCTACCATTGGTGCTTCAGAACATGATGAGTGGTATAACGTGTCAATTAATTACAAAGACGGGGAGGGCCTTTTCTACACCCTATTTACATACAAAGGAGCTCCAAGTAGCTTTATGCTCTGCATACTCGAAAGCGCGTTATAACAAATTGCTCCTGAAAAGCGTTTGCGTTAATACCCTCCACAGATATAAAAATATTAAAGCAATAAGCTGGAAAATTGCCTTGTAGCAGCTGGGGCTAAACTGTGGCCTGAAAGCGGTTTCAAGACTATTTATTCCAATCATTGGTGCTCGCCTAAACGAAATGCTATTGTTAAAAATGGTAAGAGACCAATTTATGTAAACCTTTTAGGTCAATATTTTGGTTTCGGCTTAAGGACAAGGGGTATAAATGAAACATTAAGTCATCGATTTGCGTGTTGTTTCAAAAGGAACGAAGCTCTATTAGTAAAGAAAGATTAGTTTTGTGCTGATGTCTATTGCTTACTGTAAACCTAATGCTTGAAAGACTAGGCTCAAATATATATATATATATATATATATATATATATATATATATATATATATATATATCAGTATTAGTTATATTAGTATTTGTTGTGCATCAGCTATATATAATCCAGTTGTTATGATTGTATAATTTGACTCGCGTATACGTTTACTACTTGTTTCAAGAAATAAGAAGGATAATACAATATGTACACACCTGTAGAATGTTTCAGGTTAAGGCGCTGGCATACCCAATAATTAACGAAACACGCGTAAGATCGTAAGAGTTAATTGTTAAGTGTCTGACAAAACATCCTCTTTTGTTTTTGGACCCGTTCATTTAGGCCTATGTGTCAGACTCGTGTCGCTCGACTACAGGCCTATTTTCGACGGTAAGGTATTCTGTTCTGTAAAATTTCTAATTATCACATGGAATTCCCACATTTTAAAACTATTTTCATTATTGGAAATGGAAAAGCTACTTCGCAAACCGTCTGATTTGAATTGGGGTTTTGCACAGGGAAAAGAAGTTTCCTGCCTGAAGTCCATCTGAATCATTTCCCACCCAGATCGGAATCTATATTATTATTATTATTATTTATTTCTTAGCAGACGCCCTTATCCAGGGCGACTTACAGTTGTTACAAGATATCACATTATACATTATTTCACATTATACAGATATCACATTATTTTACATACAATGACCCATTTAAATGTGCTTTATTTTGCTCTTATCAGCCCCCTATTTTACTGCATTTAATCCTGTACTTCAGAATACTGTAATCTGCCAAGTTTTTAACCTGTAGTACTTTGTATTTAATCACATCCTGATGTAACTATCACTATTTAATCATATCCTGATGTAACTATCACTATTACCTGCTGTATTATTGAATTGTGGTTTGTCAAACTTGTACTTTGCTTGAACAAAAGTTATTGTATTTCTTGCTCTTATTATATTACTTGTATTGTAACGCTTGAAATGTTTTTGCTTACGATTGTAAGTCGCCCTGGATAAGGGCGTCTGCTAAGAAATAAATAATAATAATTATACAGTTGGGTTTTTACTGGAGCAATCTAGATAAAGTACCTTGCTCAAGGGTACAACAGCAGTGTACCCCACTGGGGATTGAACCCACAACCCTCCGGTCAAGAGTCCAGAGCCCTAACCACTACTCCACACTGCTGCCCTGTCATATATATCATAAACTAATTATTACTGTAAAATACGTTACGTCTTCCTGTTATTTGTTCAATTCCCCCCCCCCCCCAATCTAATACACAATTTATAAATGATCTGTTTATTTCTCTTCCCCGCTCTTTTATTTGCTATGTCTGTTGGATACCTTCTCTGTCTCCTGTCTAGTGAGAAAGCTATTTATTATTGTTGATCAGTTTATTCCTCTCTCCCTCTTTCTGTCTCTCCCTTCCTCTGTGCTTCCCTGCCTCCTATCTAGTATGTGATTTGGGTGACAATGTTGCAGGTTTTTAGTAAGTCCTCGGCGCATCCTGGGTGGTCGGACCCGGGCAAACACAAATACAAACCGATTGCTAAGCTGCGGACAATGGACGAAATGTAGACAAATGTCCGGCTCCTGTTGGAAGCCTTTGTCCAAGCCCAGTTTTTGCATTTATTTCAGGGGCGAAATAATAGATGATTGACGCCCCCGTACAATGTGTTCTAACTGTTTGGAATAAATCTGAGGTTGTTCCGAGTTGTCATGGCATTCAACTGCTTTCAATGGACTATCTCTTCATTCATTTCTGAATCCGTCCACAATATTAAGGACACTCCTCCATCTCCTCACTCTCCCCACAGCGATAAGGGTTATGTCAAAACACTTTAGCCTAGTCTGAATGGGCAGTACAGTTCAGAGAACTAGTAAATAAATAGAAGCCGATAATGCTGGCTGGACATTATTTTTCAAATATGTACAAATAGGTATTGCACCTTTAAATTATATTTGCATCACTAATAAACCAGTAGGGCTATTATTATTATTTTATTTGTGTTTTCTTACTCCATTTAAACGAGCCTTTGCTGGATGTGAATACAGAATGTTATTTTTTGCATTTGATGAGTCTGTTTCAACTACTTACATAGATCACCTGATAGGTAAATATTTTCCGAGGCGAATCTGAGGGTTCCTGGAGAATTAATCACTCTGCTGTCTATGCAGGGTGACAATGGCCCATTGAAAAGCACTGGGAAAGAGTACAGTGGAACTGCAGCTTGTGTGATCGAACAGCCTGACCTTCAATCTGTAGCCATTCGAATAGTTACTAAGCGAGACCACTTAAAGGTGTTAATATGGCCGTACGTCTTGCAACATAAATTACGTCTCTAATTATGTTTCACGAATAAAGCAATCATTTTCTTCTAAACTGTATATCTTTGGCGGCTATTAAGATAAAGACTGGACTTCTGCATTATTTTACAGGTTTTCGTGTGCTGTACTTGTCAAAATGCCACCATGCCTGGTGATTGCATTTACAACAACACAAAATACATTTTGTCAGGGAGTCGCAAAGACTGTGTTTGAGGTGTTCCAACCTGCAACCCAATAGAGCTGAAGCACGTTTGGGCAGACACGTTTGAAGTCAGTAAGTTAACGCTTTGTACCAAATCTTAATCCCTGCAGAGAAGATTGGTGTTAGCAGAGATGGTGTGTGTTTTTTGTGGGTGTATTTGAACATTTGAACAAGGGGGTTGAACAGAAGTAAATGTGCACAGCCTGGTAAGTGGCTGTACTTCACTTGAAGAGCCCTCTGCTCATGCTTACCTGTTTACTTTTCCAGGTAGCTCAAACACAGCACAGTTCACTTTTCACTGCTACCGAAATGTAGATTTCCCCCGTGTCAAAATGGAAATTTCACTTCGGCCTTTTGTAGCCTTACGCATTTTGAAATATGCCTATGTTAAGGAAACGTGTGAAACAGCTAGGGAGACGGATGGTAAATAAAGCTTCTCGTGCTAGATTAATTCCTTCTCTTTCCACGAAGTTTGTATGATGAATGAACGATCAATAAAGATAGCCTACACCAGAACTGTCAGGAGATGTTGCGAAGCTGTCTGAAAAGCACTCTGTCAACACCGAGGACTTAAAAGCACCATATTTGCATGTTGTTCTAATCTCCAATGTAAATTAAACGTTTTATACTTCACGCATCAAAACTGGGAGGGAACACGTATTAATGAAAAGACCAATCCCAATGATGTAAAAAAAAAAAAAAAAAAAAAACTAGATGCAGGGGTTGGTGAATGAATGAATGAATAAATAAATAAATAAACAAATAATAATAATAATAATAATAATAATAATAATAATAATAATAATAATAATAATAATAATAATAATACATATTAGCATTAACCAAAGTGAATATAAAAATGTATAATAATATGTTAAGTGTTTATTCTGTAATTATTAGACTCACAATTAATTTGCCTAGTGAATTATACATTGTACTAATGATTTCGACCATGTAATATGTTGATCGCGTTGCTTTATTTGAAAAATAAAATAAATAAATAGCCATGCAAAAAAGGAGGTAGGTGTGTGTGTGTTTGTATATAAGTATGTGTGTGTGCATGTGTTTGTATATATGTATGTGTGTTTGTGTGTATGTAATATGTATGTGTGTGTGTATGTGCATGAGCATAAGCATGTGCATGTGCATGTGTCTGTGTATGTGCATGTGCATGTCCATGTGTCTGTGTGCGTGTGCATGTGAATATGCATGTCCATGTGTCTGTGCGTGTGCATGTGCATGTGAATATGCATGTGCATACTGTAGTAGTGGTTAGGGCTCTGGACTCTTGACCGGAGGGTCGTGGGTTCAATCCCAGGTGGGGGACACTGCTGTTGTACCCTTGAGCAAGGTACTTTACCTAGATTGCTCCAGTAAAAACCCAACTGTATAAATGGGTAATTGTATGCAAAAATAATGTGTAAAACATAATGTAATTGTATGTAAAACAATGTGATATCTTGTAACAATTGTAAGTCGCCCTGGATTCGTCTGCTAAAAAATAAATAATAATGATGTGCGTGTAAGTGTGTGTGTGTGTCACAGCACTTCTTATACAATCATTTCAAGTGTATTGTTTCAGTGGTGCTAAAGGTGTGAACAATTGTTTTCATTCATTCTAGGCAAACAAAGCATAGTATTCCTTAGACGCTCTGCTGAGGTGAAGCTTACAGTACGCAGTCACTGCTGTACGCTTTATTGTGTCAGTCACTGGCAGTTTGGCTGGGTATAGCGATAAGAACGAGGGAAGCCACCACGATCTGCTGTCAAGGATGTCTAAGAAAGGTCCAAGAGAAATAGGGAACATTAGATACAGGCCTAATGGGTTTAGAAAATGTAGACAATAGAAATATAATGAGCATAGTGCTACCTATAATCCAATACTTTCAGCTTTGCCAAAACCTTCAAAAGGTAGGCTACGCTGCAGTATTTATTGTATCAGTGTTTATTATACACCAACCGTGGCAAAACGAAGATTATTTCAATTACACGGGGATTACATTTGGAATACAATAAGCATATGTATTTATTTATCAGTGTTAACTACTAAGTACTGTTCTGGAATCGTGTTAAATGTGAATCTAGCATACCTTTTTAATTGTCTAATTGTTATAAAGCCGATTAAAAATAAATAAATAAACAAATAAATAAATACATCAATAAATAAACGTGTGACTCAAATTGAACTATACAACTCGTTCGTGTTTTTATATCTGATACACTTGTTAATTTGTCAAAGCAATTATTATTTTCTGAAAAGAAATTAAGATTAACCGTTTATAAATTAGATTTAATAATATTACATTTTTCGAAAAAAAGGAAAGCCAGTGAAAGGCTTATAATAATGGCGAGGATTTGTTGAGTTTAATCGCTGAAATTCAGAATGTTACGATGCCTAAGGCACACAGTAGGATTTAGAGGTAACCTCATTTTACTCGAGGTGCTTGTGATAAGTGTTGAAATTGACGACCACAACGTCTCTTCGGGCTCCAATATAATATGAAAGTGATCATGTTAATAATACAATAAATGTATATAAATAAACGCACGGGTATGTGTTTATTGATTTGTTAACCATCGCCTGAGGGGTATCATTGCAGTATGCTACCAGTCATTTGTAGCCGTGTTTCAAAAATCAAACCTTTTCTTTTCGCCCCGAGTCAAAAGATTTTCTTTGATTCATTTTCCTTCCCCACTGATTAAACATGTCACAATGAGATTATCGCTGTGGCTATGCCCGGAGGAAAAGCTTTTATTTGTTAAATGATTAGTTTATTTGTAAAGGTGACTATCATGCGTGTGTTGCAGTACACGCTTTAATCGATTTTCTGCATAGTTTATTATATGTAATCACGGACAATGTAGGGGCTACTGGCGATAGAAGTAGCCGTTGTTCGATTACAGGCTTATAATTGGCCCGATATGTAACAAGTACAAATAAAGTTCAGTGTGTGTTATAATGATATGTTTACTGAAAACAAAGGTTTCAGCTAAGCGATAGTGAAACATCCATTTCTAATGCTCTGGCGAACCCTACCGACTCAGTGATGAACTGTCACAAGACTAATAAACACATGCAACATAACACAACTCTATACAATATCACTTTAAAAACGTACCGGTACTAATAATGCATTTTAAAGTACATACATGGACATGTTTATGGTGAGCATATATATATATATATATATATATATATATATATATATATATATATATATATATATATATATATATATATATATATATATATATATATGTGTGTGTGTGTGTGTGTGTGTGTGTGTGTGTGTGTGTGTGTGTGTGTGTGTGTATGTGTATGTGTGTGTGTGTGTGTGTGTGTGTGTGTGTGTGTGCGTGTGTGTGTGTGTGTGTGTGTGTGTGTGCGTTTGTGTGTGTAAATAACCCACTCGTTAAAACAGCAATATCCACTGTATATACTTTAAATCCAGGTTAACAAAGTAGTCAAACCCATCAATAATTTAACAATCCTTTCTCTTTGTTACAATTTTCATCACGGATAAGCATTAACGTTCAATTATAGCATTGTCTTTTGAGTAGTCAGTGTTCTGTTAATAGTACTCAAATTAAAGTGGTTTAGAGACAACAGCCCACCTAATCTTAGCAGACAGACGGGATTTCCTTTGAGAACGGGAAGCGTGCTCTTAAACATAGATAGTACTGTATATAAAAAACGGAATCTAAAGCTACATGTCAGATTCTTTTTTTCTTTAATAGAAATTATCATTAAAAGAAGGTTATATAGGCGATGGACGGTGACGCGTAGCCTGCTTATACCTTTGCTAAATTATAAACATATAACCCTCGCATTATGTAATTTTGTATCCTTGGATGTTTGATCACTTATTTGCCCACAACATGACGCATCTTGCAATACAAAGCAGCTGTCGGCAGGGTTTTTAAACGACTGGAATTAAATGATAAAATCGTGAGTTTTGTTCTTTACAGCACGCGCTTTGTGGATTTTCAAACGAGGATGGAAGACAACAATATCAAATAATTTAATTCAAAGATAACAATATCAAATAATGTCATGATAAGTACATCAGCGAAAAATGCAAAAGATAATCCACATGTTCAAGGATTCTTGTAGAATGGAGAGGGTTATGAAATGTAACAAACGTTTCAGAAAGAAAGAAAGAAAGAAAGAAAGAAAGAAAGAAAGAAAGAAAGAAAGAAAGAAAGAAAGAAAGAACATGTTTAAACTGGCAAGCGAGCAGTGTTTAAACGTCTCTTACGTTACCAGCTTGCAACAAAGCACAATTTACACAGTAAAGGGTTAAATAATATGGACTATATTGCGCTCACCTGGTCACTGTTGAAAGGACGCTAAGTGCTGTGGCCAGCGTTAAGACGGCTCTGAGTTAATGAAATATCTCCAAATGGAAGTGAGGAGTGCGTGCGGATCAGATAACTGATTCGCTTTATATACGCAGAGAGCAAGTGCGGCTCTCGTGATATTGTCCCAGTGCGTTTGCTTAGCTGTCCAAGTGGCTCCGCTCGGGCTCTCTCGCTAACATTGCGCGATCTGTTTGTTTTACCCAGCTATGACGTGAGACAAAATATTGGCCATATGTTCATCGGCAATAAACTGGTCATAAGTGCAAACACCGTTCTTCTGATGGTGCTTTTAGCTGATTGAGCCTAACTTTCTATTTTAAGTTTGCTGCTGCGCTTATATATATATATATATATATATATATATATATATATATATATATATATATATATATATATATATATATATATTTCTTTTTTGCACACATACCAGTTACATCTTTTGGTAAAACACAGACACAGAAAGTAAACCGAAGCAATATTAAACGCAGAACTACAGTAGGTTACAGAGAAAGAGGGGTTTAGTTGATGTCTACTATTAGTTATTTCTCCCAGGACAAGGTTGCCACTAATAAATCGCTTGGTAGCTAAGAAACAGAAACGCCAAGTAGCCAGATGTGACATGTTATTTATGCGAGAACTCCCGTTTACACAAGATACGCTGATGTAACATTTGATAGCAACTACGTGAGAGATTCTGCTCTCAGATTGTGTTTTTGTTTTCAGTTTCGGCCATAGGGATAAACATACTGAACCTGTAACACATATAACAAAAAGTTGAAGAAACTGTAACCACTCTCGCTTCATTAAGAGTCTCCGATTAGTCCCTTCCGTTGTAGTATGTATGTATTTATTCATTCATTCATTTATTCATCGATTCCTATATTTTTGTTTAAATGTTTATTTTCCAGTGTTACACATACCATTTTAACTTGGCAATTGGTTAAGAATCTGACAAAAAACGGCGAATATAATCTCGCAATTTGAAGTGAATCTTAAATTGATATTAACACAACACGCCACATAATAAGAATTTATAAAGCGGAAACTGCAGATTAAGCCGAGCTGATGTTATTGCAAATGAGCCAATGCTTGGAGCTAAAGCGGGTTTGTTTTCTTTTTAAATGCTTATAACTTATACGGGTAAATATATGAAGATCTCAGGTAACCAATAGAAAAAGGTACTTCCAATGTAATGGTTTATTTATTTGTTTATATTTATTTATAATGGGTTTTAAATCATTAATATATTATAATATGTTGCTTATGAATGTAGCGGGTGGGACCCAACACTTACACACCTGTAGTTAATTGAGCACCGCTTATTGCTAAACTGGCAAATGATCTTGGACCAGATAGAAGCCGTTCACGTCAGCTGTGCAGGACGAGCTTTCCTTTTACTCTGTTGGCGAATAGCGCAGCAGGAGCAGCAGCAGCAGGAGGAGCAGGAGCAGGAGCAGCAGGAGCAGGAGCAGGAGCAGCAGCAGGAGCAGCAGCAGCAGCGTGTGTTTTTAGATGTGTGTTCTCCCCCGCTACTAAGATCAGGTAAGCCTGCACAAGCTTTGAGATTACCTTCCTGGTGTGAACTCTTGTTTTATTTATTGTATCTGTTTTTATTATTATTATTATTATTATTATTATTATTATTATTATTATTATTATTATTATTATTGTTATTGTTATTGTTATTATTGTTGTTGTGGCTAACAGGACAGACTTCACATTAATGTGACATGTGGTCACATTACGTCTGAGTCTCACGTGGAGGTAACACATTTTTTAATTGTATTTTATTGTTTCGTTATTTGGAAATGTGTTTAATACAAATGTTTTTTGTATGTTTAGTGTCAACCACTGTTTCTTTATACTAAAGAAAATACTGTTTCTTATACTAAAGAAACTATTGTTTTCTTTTTTACTCGTTTTTGTACTACGTTTTCTTTACACTGTTTTCTTCTCTATCAGAAAATATTATTTCTTTTCACTGTTTCCCCCTGATGTAATGCACTGTCGTTTTGAAACTTTAAATTGAACTATTGTTATTGTATACTCTAGAAACTTGTTGTGGTTAATAGTAAGAATCTGTTTTAACTTTTAAGAGTTATTGCTATTGATTTCCAAAGTCACTACTGGGTTGGTTAGAAACAAGTATACAGTGTTGTATCAGTCTAGGAAACGGTGTCTTGTTCTGTGTTTTTTGTTTTGTTTAGTTGTGTACATATTGTTCTTTTTGCACTATAATTGGTCTATTGAGAATAGCAGGTTTATTTTTATTTGGAACTTTCACCTAAATAATCAATATTGTGCCTCCACTTTTATCCCCGGCAATCTTTGTGAATGTGCCCCGGATCACATTCGTGTGGTGTGGTTTAAATTCAGTGGTTTATTTTTTATTATTATAGCAATGTATTATTGATTGTTTTCTTTCACTGTGATATTACTTATACACTGGGTTCATAAGAACGTTTACAAACGAAAGGAGACCATTCAGCCCATCTTGCTCGTTTGGTTGTTAGTAGCTTATTGATCCCAGAATCTCATTAAGCAGCTTCTTGAAGGATCCCAGGGTGTCAGCTTCAACAACATTACTGGGGAGTTGGTTCCAGACCCTCACAATTCTCTGTGTAAAAAAAGTGCCTCCTATTTTCTGTTCTAAATGCCCCTTTATCTAATCTCCATTTGTGACCCCTGGTCCTTGTTTCTTTTATCAGATCAAAAAAGTCCCCTGGGTGAACATTGTCAATACCTTTTAGGATTTTGAATGTTTGAATCAGATCACCGCATAGTCTTCTTTGTTCAAGACTGAATAGATTCAATTATTTTAGCCTGTCTGCATACGACATGCCTCTTAAACCCAGGATAATTCTGGTTGCTCTTCTTTGCACTCTTTCTAGAGCAGCAATATCCTTTTTGTAACGAGGTGACCAGAACTGAACACAATATTCTAGGTGAGGTCTTACTAATGCATTGTAGAGTTTTAACATTACTTCCCTTGATTTAAATTCAACACTTCGCACAATATATCCGAGCATCTTGTTGGCCTTTTTTATAGCTTCCCCACATTGTCTAGATGAAGACATTTCTGAAGTTGTTTTTCGTGAGTCGTTTATTTTGTTTGTTGTTTTTAGTTTGTGTATTTTTATTTATGTAGGATTCCCGTAGCGCACCTTCTACTATTGACGCTGGGAATATTTGAAACATTACATTTTTACCAGGGGTCATAAATGGAGATTAGATAAAGGGGCATTCAGAACAGAAAATAGGAGACACTTTTTTACACATAGAATTGTGAGGGTATGGAACCAACTCCCTAGTAATGTTGTTGAAGCTGACACCCTGGGATCCTTCAAGAAGCTGCTTGATGAGATTCTGGGATCAATAAGCTACTAACAACCAAACGAGCAAGATGGGCTGAATGGCCTTCTCTCGTTTGTAAACTTTCTAATGTTCTTATTGATCTTACTGTGTGTATTCCTCTGTGAGACAAGATCCCCTAGTGGAGCACAGCGGTACTACAGCTGCCTGATCCAGCCATATAATCAATTTGTGTTTTTGTTTTCGATTTGTGATTGTGCCTGGTTTTATTTATTGCTCAAGTTCTCAGTATTAACACTGAGAACCTTAATAAACATGTTTGTACTTTTATATTTTAATACCTGACTTCTCCTGGGTGTTCATTCAATTGATAAGGGTTTGTGTGGGGAACCTTACATTATTCTTACATTATTCTTGGGTAAGTTAACTTTCTTCTTAACTGCTTACCAGTGTCAATACCATTCTGAAACTGGTACTTTGGGGCTCCTCTTGCTCCTGGCAAACGTAAGGGGTGGTGTAGTCGAGATCATTTCTGATCTAACATTCATTGGCATGTGGTACTGGTCTATAGGGAACTGTTGCCACGTTGTGTTCCGTGGCACCTTGCCATATTTGGCATAGTTGGCAGGATCCTTTCCCAAGGAGACAGGTATTTGTTGTAGCCATTGTTGTTCTTATTTATTCATTGTTTTGGTCTGTTTATAGAGTAACAGACTGTGGCCATTGTTATACAGAGCTCACACCGGAAAGGAAAAGGCGAGTTGCTGGAGCCTCTCCCTCAGTAGTTTTATTTGGTGAAAAATAGATGTCCACCAATGACATGGAGACTTTAAGAGAATTCTCCCATGCATTATCATCTCTAATGGAGGTCATTGTTCATACAAATCCAGATGGTTTGCCTAACTCAGATAGTGCTTTAAGAGATCAGTTTGTAGAAAACTTGCGTGATTATTATTATTATTATTATTATTATTTATTTCTTAGCAGACGCCCTTATCCAGGGTGACTTACAATCGTAAGCAAATACATTAAGTGTTACAATACAAGTAATACAATAAGAGCAAGAAATACAATAACTTTTGTTCAAGCAAAGTACAGGTGTGACAAACCACAATTCAATAATACAGCAGATAATAGTGATAGTTACATCAGGATATGATTAAATATAAAATACTGCAGGTTAAACACTTGGCAGATTACAGTATTCTGAAGTACAGGATTAAATGCAGTAAAATAGGGGGCAGATAAGCGCAAAATAAAGCACATTTACATGAAGGGTGATAGTGTCCCAGGATACAAACAGAGGAGTTCTACAGGTGCTGTTTGAAGAGGTGAGTCTTAAGGAGGCACCGGAATGTGGTCAGGGACTGGGCAGTCCTGACATCTGTAGGAAGGTCATTCCACCACTGCGGAGCAAGGGTGGAGAAGGAGTGGGCTCTGGAGGCAGGGGAGCGTAGCGGAGGTAGAGCCAGTCTTCTAGTGCAGGCGGAGCGGAGAGGTCGAGTGGGGGTGTAGGGAGAGATGAGGGTCTGGAGGTAGCTGGGTGCAGTCTGGTCAAGGCATCTGTAGGCTAGTACAAGAGTCTTGAACTGGATGCGAGCGGTGATCGGGAGCCAGTGGAGTGAGCGGAGTAGTGTGGGCGAAGCGAGGCAGAGAGAACACCAGGCGGGCAGCAGAGTTCTGGATGAGCTGGAGCGGACGGGTGGCGGACACAGGGAGGCCAGCCAGGAGGGAGTTGCAGTAGTCTAGGCGGGAGAGTACCAGGGCCTGGACCAGGAGCTGGGTAGCGTAGTTGGTGAGGAAGGGTCGGATTCTTCGGATGTTGCTCAGGAAGAATCGACAAGTGCGTGCCAGAGTGGAGATGTGCTGGGAATAAGAGAGGCAGGGGTCCAGGGTGACTCCGAGGTTCTTAGCGGAGGAAGAGGGAAAGAGTGTGGTAGATTCCAGAGGAACAGAGAGGAGGAGGGAAAGAAAAGGAGGTCAGATTTAGAGAGGTTGAGTTTGAGGTGATGCGAGTGCATCCAGGAGGAAATAGCAGACAGACAGGTAGAGATACGGGAGGAGATGGTGGAGTCAGAGGTGGGGAAGGAGAGGAAAATCTGAGCATCATCAGCATCGACGTGAATTGAAAACTTTAGTGCAGAATAATTATTCTCTTTCTTGGCTTGATTTATGTAGGGAGGCCATTTGCTGGGTGGAGGAAGATGAATAGTGGTGATGTGATTAGGAAACAGAAGATGGACAGCAAAGTTCACGATCCAAACGGGTTTTATTTTGTAAATCGTGGTCTGGCGACCACAAAGAATAATCTCACTGTAAAGCACTGTTCCAAAACAATGGGTTGTAGTCCCCAAATAATAATACACAGTTCAAAAGGAATAAACACAGTAGAACTTACACACATACAGACACGTTCACAAGTCCAGAGTGCTATAGTACAATTTATTCGTGTACAATGGTGCAGTGTTGTCCGGGTTTAGTGCTGGCCTGTAGGAACAGATCACCTCGCTACGTCCCCTTATGTACCGTCAGTCACGCCCCCTTGGTTAGCAAGTGCAACCGTTTCTCTTCCAATCCGCGGTTGCCACATCGCTTCCCTTCCGGGTCAATGATTTGATGTACCATAGCTCCGCCCCCTTTCTAGACGGCTGACTTCCACCTAACCTTGGGAATAAATTGTCAGGCCATCCAGTTCGGGGCATTCTGTTCCCTTTACACAGCGTCTTTACAGGTCGGGAGGGAGATTTATAACCAAGATAAATTTTTCTCTGTCACATATCCCCCCACTCAGAGTGGAGCCAAAGGAACACTCGGGTAAATCTGCTTATCCCATTACTACCCCCTCCTGGGAAAAATAATGTGCATTTTGATGTTCTTTCCCTGCATGGTGGATCATATGATACCTGAAGGGCTGCAATGCCAGATACCACCGAGTTATCCAGGCATTGCTGTCCTTCATTGTGCTTAACCACTTGAGGGGCGTGGTCTGTGACAATATCAAATGAATGTCCCAGCAGGTAGTATCATAAAGAGTGAGTAGCCCATTTAATGGCCAAACACTCCTTTTCCACTACGGAGTAGTTGCACCCCAGAGGGAGCATCTTTTTACTGAGGTACATGATGGGGTGTGTGAAAGGGTGGCTTTGCAGGGGTGACGTCAGACCAGAACAGAAACCAAAACAAGAAATGGCGGTGAAGCTGAGGCGCTATGGCGCTCAATACTTTATTAAATCATAAAGGAAATAAAGATATATACAAAACACTAAACAAAAGGGCACAAGGGCCAAACAAACAAACACTAAACAAGTAGTATGCTGGTTGCAAAACCAGCATACGTAGCAATTGTTTATTTCTTTTCTCTCACAGACTTACGTCTCTCCTCTGACACTCTCTCCCTATAATGAGCTGGGAGTTGGTCTTTTATATATGTGGCTCTAGCCTTAATTGCCTATTAAACAATTACCTTATTAAGGTTCCAGCCACATTCCCATGAGCTTTACAGGGATGGGGATTCAACCCCATCCACACCAGCTACACTTTGAGAC
Organism: Acipenser ruthenus; assembly: GCF_902713425.1. Classification (NCBI taxonomy): domain Eukaryota; kingdom Metazoa; phylum Chordata; class Actinopteri; order Acipenseriformes; family Acipenseridae; genus Acipenser; species Acipenser ruthenus. The sequence goes on from NC_081194.1 coordinate 80,853,755, forward strand.
CGGCTTTTTCAACGGTCTCAAATAGTAAACAATGACGGACGGCTTTCGTCCGTCCGCACAAAACACAATATATATTACTACTACTACTACTAATTATTATTATTATAACAACAACAACACAAATAAATCACAAAAATAACGCACAATATATAGGGGCGGGGCTCCCTGTCACAGGTGTTCTACTCCATTTACCGTTTGGGACAAAACCGCCCGAGCCCAACATCTGAAGCGTTGGTGTGGAGGATGGTAAAATCTGGTATGATGAGAGTGGAGGTCTGGCAAAGTCTCTACTTGATAGCATCAAACACCCCCTGACATTCTCCTGACCACTTAATCAAATTTGGAGCGCTTTTCTTAATGAGGTTAACTAAGGGTTTGACCACTGTGGCATACTTGGGGATGAATCTACGATAATAACCGGCCAACCCCAGTACAGACCTCAACTGAGCCTTGGTTTTGGGGATTGCCACATCCACCAAAGCCTGGACTTTGGTGACAATTGGTTTCACCTGTCTATTTCCCATGATAAAACCTAAATATTGAGTTTCTGTTTTGGCAAACGCACATTTTCTCAAGTTGGCTGTCAGCCGGGCAACCCTTAGAGACTGAAGGATGGCTATAATCCTAGCCAAATGCTCTCGCCAGGTGGAGCTGTAAATAACCACATTGTCAATATACACTGCTGTATACTCATGATGTGGGTGTAAGACCTAGTCCACCAGTCTCTGAAAGGTAGCGTGCGCACCATGTAGCCCAAACGGCATGGTTATAAAATGGGACTGGCCATCAGGAGTTGAAAATGTGGTTTTCTGTCTAGAGCTGCGGGTTAAGGGGATCTGCCAGTATCCCTGTCAGGTCCAAAGTGGAGATAAACCTAGCCATTCACAGTCTATCGAGAAGCTTGTTGACTTGAAGCATGGGGTAGGCATCGAACTTGGCAATAGCATTTACCTCACGGAAATCAATGCAGAAGAGGTTGGTGCCATCCTTTTTGGTGACTATCACAATCAGACTGCACCACTCGCTCCTGGAAGGCTCTATCACCCATACCTCTTTGCTAACGCCATTTCGTTGACTTTCTGGGATACGGTAAGGTCTCTCTCGCACCGTGTCACCTGGGGGAGTAATAATGGCATATTCAACAAGGTTAGTTCTATGCAAGTCAGAAAAACATAATTCAACTCCTCAATTAATTTACTCAGCTCTCTTTGCTGATCTTGAAGTAACTGTTCTTTCATTGGAATGTCTTTGGTGTTAGGGGCCTCTAGACAGGGGCCTAAATCATCCTCTACTTTGCCTGGGGCTATAAATAAGGCCTCCCTTGCCTGCCAGGGCTTTAACAAATTCATGTGATAAATTTCTCGTTCATTACGGCGATCCGGCTGAATAATTTCACAATTTACCTTTCCGCCGTGTCTCCATGGATACAGGAGATAGCCATCTTGCCTTGTGACTGCCACAACATACCGCCCATGAGAGCCATTTGAATTAAGGTCTGCTTACACCCTGTGTCCACTAATGCGTGGGTTTTCACATTCCCTAAAACATCAACAATACAATGCCCCTCCTGACCATTTCCCATTTGCTTACCCGTTTCTGATGCCCAATTACAAGCCACCATGTCACACTCCATCGCGGATGGGCTTGACATGGCGAGGTGTCCCGGTTGCTGGCATCTAAAACAAGTAGGAGGGGCAGAGGAAGCAGAGTTTAAGTATCTGTCCCGTTGCTGGTATGGCAACGAGGCAGGGGCATCAAATCTACCCCAATTTGAATGTTATTATCAGTAGTTTCAAAGTGAGCAGATCTTGTACTGCTGCACCCCACTTCAAAAACAATGAAGTAAAACTCAGGTAGACAAACGTTTTGACTAGTGCTTATTATTATTATTATTATTATTATTATTAGGGTTTTTATATACCTAGAAAGAGAGAGGGGTTCAGTGTTTTAACATGGAGTCCTAGCTTCCCTCTCTCATCCTGTAGTAGCTAATTTCCAAAATGATAATACTTTTATTGCTCATTTTACACCACCCCGAACTAGGTGTTAAACAGTGGACTCCTCTGCTACTGTTTGCGCATTGAAAATTAGAACTCAGTAACAAGGTGCTCTGAAACAATAAGATGCATAGGGGAGCAAAGATACCAGCGGAGCCAATGAGATGCATAGGGGAGCAAAGATACCAGCGGAGCCAATGAGATGCATAGGGGAGCAAAGATACCAGCGGAGCCAATGAGATGCATAGGGGAGCAAAGATACCAGCGGAGCCAATGAGATGCATAGGGGAGCAAAGATACCAGCGGAGCCAATGAGATGCATAGGGGAGCAAAGATACCAGCGGAGCCAATGAGATGCATAGGGGAGCAAAGGTACCAGCGGAGCCAATGAGATGCATAGGGGAGCAAAGGTACCAGCGGAGCCAATGAGATGCATAGGGGAGCAAAGATACCAGCGGAGCCAATGAGATGCATAGGGGAGCAAAGATACCAGCGGAGCCAATGAGATGCATAGGGGAGCAAAGGTACCAGCGGAGCCAATGAGATGCATAGGGGAGCAAAGTTACCAGCGGAGCCAATGAGATGCATAGGGGAGCAAAGATACCAGCGGAGCCAATGAGATGCATAGGGGAGCAAAGATACCAGCGGAGCCAATGAGATGCATAGGGGAGCAAAGATACCAGCGGAGCCAATGAGATGCATAGGGGAGCAAAGATACCAGCGGAGCCAATGAGATGCATAGGGGAGCAAAGATACCAGCGGAGCCAATGAGATGCATAGGGGAGCAAAGATACCAGCGGAGCCAATGAGATGCATAGGGGAGCAAAGATACCAGCGGAGCCAATGAGATGCATAGGGGAGCAAAGATACCAGCGGAGCCAATGAGATGCATAGGGGAGCAAAGACACCAGCGGAGCCAATGAGATGCATAGGGGAGCAAAGACACCAGCGGAGCCAATGAGATGCATAGGGGAGCAAAGATACCAGCGGAGCCAATGAGATGCATAGGGGAGCAAAGATACCAGCGGAGCCAATGAGATGCATAGGGGAGCAAAGATACCAGCGGAGCCAATGAGATGCATAGGGGAGCAAAGATACCAGCGGAGCCAATGAGATGCATAGGGGAGCAAAGATACCAGCGGAGCCAATGAGATGCATAGGGGAGCAAAGATACCAGCGGAGCCAATGAGATGCATAGGGGAGCAAAGGTACCAGCGGAGCCAATGAGATGCATAGGGGAGCAAAGGTACCAGCGGAGCCAATGAGATGCATAGGGGAGCAAAGGTACCAGCGGAGCCAATGAGATGCATAGGGGAGCAAAGATACCAGCGGAGCCAATGAGATGCATAGGGGAGCAAAGGTACCAGCGGAGCCAATGAGATGCATAGGGGAGCAAAGGTACCAGCGGAGCCAATGAGATGCATAGGGGAGCAAAGGTACCAGCGGAGCCAATGAGATGCATAGGGGAGCAAAGGTACCAGCGGAGCCAATGAGATGCATAGGGGAGCAAAGGTACCAGCGGAGCCAATGAGATGCATAGGGGAGCAAAGATACCAGCGGAGCCAATGAGATGCATAGGGGAGCAAAGATACCAGCGGAGCCAATGAGATGCATAGGGGAGCAAAGATACCAGCGGAGCCAATGAGATGCATAGGGGAGCAAAGATACCAGCGGAGCCAATGAGATGCATAGGGGAGCAAAGATACCAGCGGAGCCAATGAGATGCATAGGGGAGCAAAGATACCAGCGGAGCCAATGAGATGCATAGGGGAGCAAAGATACCAGCGGAGCCAATGAGATGCATAGGGGAGCAAAGATACCAGCGGAGCCAATGAGATGCATAGGGGAGCAAAGATACCAGCGGAGCCAATGAGATGCATAGGGGAGCAAAGATACCAGCGGAGCCAATGAGATGCATAGGGGAGCAAAGATACCAGCGGAGCCAATGAGATGCATAGGGGAGCAAAGACACCAGCGGAGCCAATGAGATGCATAGGGGAGCAAAGACACCAGCGGAGCCAATGAGATGCATAGGGGAGCAAAGACACCAGCGGAGCCAATGAGATGCATAGGGGAGCAAAGACACCAGCGGAGCCAATGAGATGCATAGGGGAGCAAAGATACCAGCGGAGCCAATGAGATGCATAGGGGAGCAAAGATACCAGCGGAGCCAATGAGATGCATAGGGGAGCAAAGATACCAGCGGAGCCAATGAGATGCATAGGGGAGCAAAGATACCAGCGGAGCCAATGAGATGCATAGGGGAGCAAAGATACCAGCGGAGCCAATGAGATGCATAGGGGAGCAAAGATACCAGCGGAGCCAATGAGATGCATAGGGGAGCAAAGACACCAGCGGAGCCAATGAGATGCATAGGGGAGCAAAGACACCAGCGGAGCCAATGAGATGCATAGGGGAGCAAAGACACCAGCGGAGCCAATGAGATGCATAGGGGAGCAAAGACACCAGCGGAGCCAATGAGATGCATAGGGGAGCAAAGACACCAGCGGAGCCAATGAGATGCATAGGGGAGCAAAGACACCAGCGGAGCCAATGAGATGCATAGGGGAGCAAAGACACCAGCGGAGCCAATGAGATGCATAGGGGAGCAAAGATACCAGCGGAGCCAATGAGATGCATAGGGGAGCAAAGATACCAGCGGAGCCAATGAGATGCATAGGGGAGCAAAGATACCAGCGGAGCCAATGAGATGCATAGGGGAGCAAAGATACCAGCGGAGCCAATGAGATGCATAGGGGAGCAAAGATACCAGCGGAGCCAATGAGATGCATAGGGGAGCAAAGATACCAGCGGAGCCAATGAGATGCATAGGGGAGCAAAGATACCAGCGGAGCCAATGAGATGCATAGGGGAGCAAAGATACCAGCGGAGCCAATGAGATGCATAGGGGAGCAAAGATACCAGCGGAGCCAATGAGATGCATAGGGGAGCAAAGATACCAGCGGAGCCAATGAGATGCATAGGGGAGCAAAGATACCAGCGGAGCCAATGAGATGCATAGGGGAGCAAAGATACCAGCGGAGCCAATGAGATGCATAGGGGAGCAAAGATACCAGCGGAGCCAATGAGATGCATAGGGGAGCAAAGATACCAGCGGAGCCAATGAGATGCATAGGGGAGCAAAGATACCAGCGGAGCCAATGAGATGCATAGGGGAGCAAAGATACCAGCGGAGCCAATGAGATGCATAGGGGAGCAAAGATACCAGCGGAGCCAATGAGATGCATAGGGGAGCAAAGATACCAGCGGAGCCAATGAGATGCATAGGGGAGCAAAGATACCAGCGGAGCCAATGAGATGCATAGGGGAGCAAAGATACCAGCGGAGCCAATGAGATGCATAGGGGAGCAAAGATACCAGCGGAGCCAATGAGATGCATAGGGGAGCAAAGATACCAGCGGAGCCAATGAGATGCATAGGGGAGCAAAGATACCAGCGGAGCCAATGATTGCTCTGTTAAAAATGGCATTTGAAAACCCAACTTTTGGAGAAAAGCGTTCAGTAACACAAATGAATACAATCCCAGTCAAGGCAAGTGTTATTTCAGTAAATGTTTCACTTGAGTAGAGATTTAGTCATCATACTTAATCGAGGTGTATACGGTTACTTTTTTTAGCCTATGTAGCAATTCATAGGATCCCTATTATAAAATTACTAATGCTTCCTAGCTCTGCCTTTATGTATTTATGTATGTATTTGTAAATGCTTTGATTTAGTAGATTATTTCATGATAAATAATGGGGGTAAAGGCTTTCTTATAGTGTGAGCAGAAATACAGATGATCACAGGAGCCCTGATGGAGACTGACTGATGGTTCTTGACCTTTCTTTTTGATCTTTCATTTGAATCCCACATTAGGAACGTAACTGAAATGTCTTTTTTCCGTTTAAGAAATATTGCTAAATTAAGATGCTTTCTCTCATTGGTGCTGAGAGACTGATGCATGCCTTTGTAACTTCTAGAACAGACTACTGTAATGTCCTGTTTTCTGGTATTCCAAACTGTGTTTTGTCCAGATTGCTGGTATTGGCAATCCTACTCTGGCTCCCAATACGATACAGGATTGATATTAAAGTCCTGCTTTTAACCTATAAAGCCTTAAGTGGGTTAGCTCCATCTTACCTGAGTGATTTATTGGTCCCATATGTTCCAGGTCAGCCGCCCCGATCTCAGGATGCTGGGATCCCACCATTCCAAATTTTTAAAAAAAAGAACACAGGGGGTGGAGCATTCAGCTACAAGGCCCCGAAATTGTGGAATGAATTGCCAGTCTCTAAGGGAGGTAACAACTATGGCAGCTTTTAAAACTAGGCTGAAGACATATTTTTATGGTCTATATACAGACTTGCTCAAATTTGTTGGTACCCCTCCACAAGAAACGAAGAATGCACAATTTTCTCTAAAATAACTTGAAACTGACAAAAGTAATTGGCATCCACCATTGTTTATTCCATATTTAATAGAAATCAGACTTTGCTTTTGATTTTTTATTAATATTGTAAATAATAAAACAAATAAAAATGGCATGGACAAAAATGATGGGACCGCTAACCTAATATTTTGTTGCACAACCTTTAGAGGCAATCACTGCAATCAAACATTTTCTGTAGCTCTCAATGAGACTTCTGCACCTGTTAACAGGTAGTTTGGCCCACTCTTCCTGAGCAAACTGCTCCAGCTGTCTCAGGTTTGATGGGTGCCTTCTCCAGACTGCAAATTTCAGCTCTTTCCATAGATGTTCGATAGGATTCAGATCAGGACTCATAGAAGGCCACTTCAGAATAGTCCAATGTTTTGTTCTTATCCATTCTTGGGTGCTTTTAGCTGTGTGTTTTGGGTCATTATCCTGTTGGAGGACCCATGACCTGCGACTGAGACAGAGCTTTCTGACACTGGGCAGTACGTTTCGCTCCAGAATGCCTCGATAGTCTTGAGATTTCATTGTGCCCTGCACAGATTCAAGGCACCCTGTGCCAGGCGCAGCAAAGCAGCCCCAAAACATAACCGAGCCTCCTCCATGTTTCACTGTAGGTATGGTGTTCTTTTCTTTGAAAGCTTCATTTCTTCGTCTGTGAACATAGAGCTGATGTGACTTGCCAAAAAGCTCCAGTTTTGACTCATCTGTCCAAAGGACATTCTCCCAGAAGGATTGTGGCTTGTCAATATGCATTTTAGCAAATTCCAGTCTGGCTTTTTTATGTTTTTCTTTCAAAAGTGGAATCCTCCTGGGTCTTCTTCCATGGAGCCCACTTTCGCTCAAAAAGCGACGGATGGTGCAATCAGAAACTGACGTACCTTCACCTTGGAGTTCAGCTTGTATCTCTTTGGCAGTTATCCTTGGTTCTTTTTCTACCATTCGCACTATCCTTCTGTTCAATCTGGGGTCGATTTTCCTCTTGCGGCCATGCCCAGGGAGGTTGGTTACAGTTCCATGGACCTTAAACTTCTTAATAATATTTGCAACTGTTGTCACAGGAACATCAAGCTGCTTGGAGATGGTCTTGTAGCCTTTACCTTTACCATGCTTGTCTATTATTTTCTTTCTGATCTCCTCAGACAACTCTCTCCTTTGCTTTCTCTGGTCCATGTTCAGTGTGGTGCACACAATGATACCAAACAGCACAGTGACTACTTTTCTCCATTTAAATAGGCTGAATGACTTATTACAAGATTGAAGACATGTGTGATAGTAATTAAAGAAACTAATTAGTTTGAAATATCACTATAATCCAATTATTTATTATGGTCTTTTCACAGCTTCTTTGCTTTATTCTGTGACATACCAAAGGCATGCAAGTATATATGATAAAATAGCTTTTAATTTCATCACTTTTCAGGAGGAATGAAGCATTATTTCAATGAGCTGTAAGGGTACCAACAAATTTGGGCACGTCTGTACATGATTATACTATATACATGATTACTACTATTGCCTTTTTACTGTGTTTTATTATTTAATTGTACTTGTGTATTTTATTGTATTTACTAATTTATTGGTCTGTTTCTTATACTTACTGCTATGTATATTTTCTTATTTTGCCTATGTGAAGCTCTGTGGCATTTGTTGCAAAGGGCGCTATATTAAATAAAGATGGATTGATTGATGTTGGTGCTGGGACCACTTGAATGTAAATATTAAGTTTATTCAGGCTTTTGTTTAATTACTCAACAAAGTCCTGTACATTACAAAATACAGATAATACAAATCATTAATAAATAAATAATTACATTATGAATTAAATTGCTTTGACACATGCATTTCTAGATATACTTTCTATATTGATTATATGTATCAATCTTTAATTTAGTTCTTGCAGACTCTAAAAACCTGAATCCAAATTTAAAAGGTGACCCTCATGCAGGAGTATTTTTACTTTTTAAGATATGTAGAAATATATTAATGTTACATTTATTTACAGTATGTATGTGTGTGTATGTATGTATATATATATAATTTTCTTTTTGTTTATTTAGCAAACACCTTTATCCAAGGTGACTTACAGAGACTAGGGTGTGTGAACTATGCATCAGCTGCAGAGTCACTTACAACTACGTCTCACCCGAAAGACAGAGCACAGGTTAAGTGACTTGCTCAGGGTCACACAATGAGTCAGTGGCTGAGGTGGGATTTGAACCGGGGACCTCCTGGTTACAAGCCCGTTTCTTTAACCACTGGACCGCTGTGTGTGTGTGTGTGTGTGTGTGTGTGTGTGTGTGTGTGTGTGTGTGTGTGTGTGTGTGTGTGTGTGTGTGTGTGTGTGTGTGTGTGTGTGTGTGTGTGTGTGTGTGTGTGTGTGTGTGTGTGTGTGTGTGTGTGTGTGTGTGTGTGTGTGTGTGTGTGTGTGTGTGTGTGTGTGTGTGTGTGTGTGTGTGTGTGTGTGTGTGTGTGTGTGGTAGTAGTGGACAAAAAAAATGGAAACACCTGGGTAAATGAGGGACACCAAGTATATTGAAAGCAAGGGCTTCCACACAGGTGTGACTCATGCGTTAATTAAGCAAATAACATCCCAGCATGCTTAGGGTCATGTATAAAAATGCTGGACAGGCCTGGTTGCCTATAATTATGGCTAGCATGGCTGCAAGAGGAGACCTCAGTGACTTTGAAAGAGGGATGAAATGTTGGGGCGCGTATGGCAGGAGCTGCAGTGACCAAGAGAGCTTAACTTGCTGATGTTTCACCAGCAATGGTGTCTAAGGTGATGTGGGCATGGAACTCTGAGGGAAAGACATCATCAGCAAAGGGCAACAGTGGGTGGAAGCGCATACTCCAGGACCTTGATATCTGTGCATTAATTCGAAGTGCAAGGCAAACCAGGCGAGCAACTGCAGATCAATTGATTGCAAATTTCAACCTGGACCGCGAGCAGCCAGTTTCATCAAAAACGGTCTGCCGAGAACTCGTATACCATAACAAAGTTAGTTATTGCTGCATGTTGGTGAGTTTCATCACCACACAATGCTGCTGCTGTAAAATGTCATAATTTTCCCTTTCCGGTACACCAAAAGACACAACAGACAAAACCTAATAGTATGTCTGTACCAAATGACACATTTACAATAGTGTTAGTCAGATTGTTCTAGTTAGAAGCAGCATGCTGACTGTTAGTTTCATAACCACTGCAGAATGGTCCTGATAGGTGTCTCCACTGAAAACACAGTTGTTGTCTTTGTCTCCACCTGGTGGCCACTTCCAGTTAGATTTTAAAATGCAGCAAGGGAAGAGCAGCAGAATTCTCTTCAGGCAATCATTTGCCTTCTGTAGTTAAGGGTTCCTGGCCTCCTAATAAGCTGTTATTTTACTAAATGGGGTTATAACATTAGGTTGGGTGACCCTTTACTGATCCGTCGCTCTCCCATTCCCAGCACACCTGCTGAAACAAGGTAACGTTTCTAGCGACACTTTCATAGAAGGATGCTTAGAAAGGCCATTGATGGAAGGCCACACTGGGTTTGTTTTACCAATGCTTTCCTCTTGTGGTTGCCAGGTTACAAACTAATAAAGGTAACAGTGCATGCATCAGGAACACAAAAGTAAGATGTTGACTTTGAGATAAGTACCTCTTCAAATGAAACATTGCCATCACAATGCATTCAAAATAACATTTTCAAAGGTTAACTTCAAATTGCTTTGTTGGAGAATATGTGTATTCTGTATCTCACTAAATCAGCAATTTGCATAGCAGTTATGTTAGTTAAGGCAATTAATTATGAATGTTTTAATTGCGCAGCATTAATGGGGGGGTATTATTCTTACCATTTTGTGTGCACATGTTGCAGGACCACTCGGATGTCTCTTTATTAAAGCAAACAAAAAGATAATTATGCATTCCCCTATCTAAACATTACCAACAGGCCTGTTCAGGAAGTCATTGTTGAATTGGATACAGGAGAGGAGAAGTCCTTGATAAATAATGTACCCAGTTACTGCATACACATGAGCCTTTACAGCTAGCAAGTCAATTCTTTATCCTTTCTGTTAGTAGTCAAAGTTCATGAAAATGGGTTTGAAGCTTTTGAATGCAGCACTAAGTGAATGTGCAGTTAAGACACTTGCCCATCAGTGAGCTGCTAACAGCAGGCTGTGTTTTGAGTGCACTTTAATTATTGAAATAGCTGTTTTAGTTTTCTGCATGTTCAAAGCTTGCATTCCTAGTGTATTCTTGTATAAGAGACATTACCAATTTGGATTTCAAGTGCCGCCTTTTGGTTTTAGCAAAATTTTTAGAAACAAACGCTGTTTCAAGTTTAAGTTTATTTAAATAATTGTACACAGACATTAAACATTGCAAACACTCATTCTGGTTGTCAATTTTAACCATCTGAAGCCTTAAGGAAACTTAAGAAGTAGGGGTTAGTATATGGTTATATGGGGATTCCATGGGCCACCACGTAAACTGGATAAACTGGTCACTAAAAGGGAGACAGTGTGGGAAAGTATTTTAATGCTTCTAAAAAAGCCACCAACTCATTTACTTTGATTTCATTCACACTTTTTAAAAGTGAAATAAGAGAAGAGCAAATATGAGCAGATCATAACAGGACAGTCTCATTCATTTGGCCAAAGCACATTGGTCTATTGGATTATTGGTTTAGCCAATTAGCTGAGCAGAGAAAAGTGGGAGGGAATTAACAAACACTGCCACACCCCAGGTAAAAACCTTACAGTGAAAACAGACTCGTACCTTCATCAATAACACTGCCACACCCCAGGTAAAAACCTTACAGTGAAAACAGACTCGTACCTTCATCAGTAACACCCCAGGTAAAAACCTTACAGTGAAAACAGACTCGTACCTTCATCAGTAACACTGCCACACCCCAGGTAAAAACCTTACAGTGAAAACAGACTCGTACCTTCATCAGTAACACTGCCACACCCCAGGTAAAAACCTTACAGTGAAAACAGACTCATACCTTCATCAGTAACACTGCCACTCCCCAGGTAAAAACCTTACAGTGAAAACAAACTCGTACCTTCATCAGTAACACTGCCACACCCCAGGTAAAAACCTTACAGTGAAAACAGACTCGTACCTTCATCAGTAACACTGCCACTCCCCAGGTAAAAACCTTACAGTGAAAACAGACTCATACCTTCATCAGTAACACTGCCACTCCCCAGGTAAAAACCTTACAGTGAAAAGAGATTTGTACCTTCATCAGCACACAGTGCACTTCAGTAAGTTTTTGTTTCATGTTTTCAAGGGAGGCTGCTGTTAGGACCAGTTGCTAGGGATGTTGTCACAATCCTGAAGGATTTGGGCTGCTTTTAACGTGGAACTGCTTCCCTAAGAACCTAGGCAGCAATAAAACCTCCTCCACAAAATCAAGGCAAAAATCAAGCACATCCTATTGACTACATTTACGAAACCAACAATGACCAACAAAATAATGATATACTGTTCTGTACATATGAAACGTATCTATTGAATAAAAAAGGAAGCAATTAAGCCAAACCTTAATTCCGGTACAAGGTACATTACAATTCGAAGAAAGTGTATCTTGCCCCCATGCACAGTGAGGCAGATGGTTCGGGAGGCAAAGGGAAATCCAAGGGCCACAGTTGGAGAATTACAGAACTTGCTTGCATCTTGGGGTCACCAAGTCTCCAAATCTACAATTAGACGCCACCTTCATGCCAATAGGCTATTTGGAAGGGTTGCCAGAAAAAAAGCCTTTATTGAGAGCAACCAACAAACATAAGCGCCTGGAGTTTGCTAAACGACATTGGCACTTCGATTGGAACTGGGTGCTATGGTCAGATTAGACGAAAATAGAGCTCTTTGGCCATGCACACCAGTGGTGGGTTTGGCGTCGAACCTCATACCTACTGTAAAATATGGTGGTGGATCTTTGATGTTATGGGGCTGTTTTGCTTCCACTGGTCCTGGGGCCCTTGTTAAGGTCAATGGCATAAGAACATAAGAACATAAGAAAGTTTACAAACGAGATGAGGCCATTCAGCCCATCTTGCTCGTTTGGTTGTTAGTAGCTTATTGATCCCAGAATCTCATCAAGCAGCTTCTTGAAGGATCCCAGGGTGTCAGCTTCAACAACATTACTGGGGAGTTGGTTCCAGACCCTCACAATTCTCTGTGTAAAAAAGTGCCTCCTATTTTCTGTTCTGAATGCCCCTTTATCCAATCTCCATTTATGACCCCTGGTCCTTTTTTCTTTTTTCAAGTCAAAGAAGTCCCCCGGGTTGACATTGTCTATACCTTTTAGGATTTTGAATGTTTGAATCAGATCGCCGCGTAGTCTTCTTTGTTCAAGACTGAATAGATTCAATTCTTTTAGCCTGTCTGCATACGACATGCCTTTTAAACCCGGGATAATTCTGGTCGCTCTTCTTTGCACTCTTTCTAGAGCAGCAATATCCTTTTTGTAACGAGGTGACCAGAACTGAACACAATATTCTAGGTGAGGTCTTACTAATGCATTGTAGAGTTTTAACATTACTTCCCTTGATTTAAATTCAACACTTCATGAACTCTACCCAGTACCAGGACATTTTAGCCAAAAACCTGGTTGCCTCTGCCAGGAGGCTGAAACTTGGCCACAAGTGGATCTTCTAGCAAGACAATGACCCCAAGCACACATCAAAATCCACAAAGAAATGGTTAATTGACCATAAAATCAACATTTTGCAATGGCCATCTCAGTCTCCGGACTTGAACCCCATTGAACCCCATTGAAAACCTGTGGTTTCAATTGAAGAGGGCAGTCCATAAGCGCAGACCGAAGGATATCAAGGATCTGGAAAGATTCTGTATGGAGGAATGGTCTAAGATCCCTCCCAATGTGTTCTCCAATCTCATTAAACATTATAGAAAAAGACTCACTGCCGTTATCCTTGCAAGGGGAGGGTGCACAAAGTACTGAAAACAAGGGTGCCAATAATTGTGACACTTCATTTTTTTTGGAAATAGATTTATGATTTGAGAAATGTGTAATTTTGGTTGATTCCATTGAATCATTAATAAAGTCAAATATATTCCACATGTTGGAAAATTACAATATAGCTCAGTACTGGTATTTATTTTATACAGTCTTTTTTGCTCATCTTTTTCAAGGGTGCCAATATTTTTGGAGGTGACTGTATATACTTTTTATTTTCATCTGTGCTTTTATTAACCGGCAATAATCACTTCAAATTGACTAGCATGATATTAAGTCTTCTAGTGGCTCTTCTTGTGCTTTATCTTTGGATTGTATCAGAGTGCAATTCATCTTCAGCTATTCTGCACAGTGAGTATGTTTTATATGAACCCCCATTTATCATCAGCTGTCAGCGCTTAAATGTATCGCTGTTCAGTTTAGGGTTATAAATTGGAATCATTAAATAGTTTTTCATATAATCTGATGTAATAACTGCTTCTCCTTTATTAGCTTGCGAAAGAAAACAGTAAATACAATTGTCTGTCAGGATCCCTGCGATAACTTCCAGCAGAGATGACATTAGCACGGGAGTGGAGGCAGAATCCATGTCACAATATTGGGTAGACTTTAAACACAAAGGAGCAGCATGGAGGTGGAGGGGAAGCAGCAGCTGGAGAGCTGCACTCACTGGGCTGATTCTGATGAAACGAGAGCAATCGCAGATGCAGTGGTTAAAGTCAAACGCGTCTGCCCTGTAGGCCGTTGCTTCTCCAAAACTGCGATTCTGCTCAAAACAAAAACCCAGCGCTTAGTAGGTTGGGGAATCTGTTATCCAGTCAGGGCCAGGCAACAATCCCTTTAAGAGACAGAATGTGCTTGCATCACCGCAAGGCTCGGTTTTGAATGTAGAAGTGGCGATCATGTTGAGCGGCAGCAGCACAGAGCAAGATAAAACAGCACAAGTCAGAACAGCAAGTAGTAGATCACTCGCCTACAGAATACATAAACCACGCTTCACGAAACAGGAGATTGCTATATTCATAGAAGAGGCAGAGGAATGTAGGGCAATCATTTATTATTCATTATTCATAATAATTATACAAGGTACATTATTTCATGGCATTGACATTACTACATGTAAAGTGTCAAATACTTACTACCCTCCCTGATCTGTATACCAGTAGCAGCAGCTGATTCATTTTCTAGCAGGACATGAGGTGCCACATCATGTTCCCTTTGAGCTTGTAATGTACTAGAGTTTCATTATAACCAGGGCTTTAGTTGTCATGGAATGTACGTTTCAGTATTTAAGATACCGTTAGGTCCTAACATTTATTAGCAAAATAACTAAAATAAAAAGTTTTAGTAATTAAAAATAATCTAGTTATTTGCCATATGTGTTAATCCTGATTGTGCTGTTTGTTCAGTTACTTGTTCACAGTGTGTGTTCATAAAACACACATCAAAGCCTCTTCTCCTGGCTTTACAAGAGATGTGACGTGCCTGTGTTGTTACTGTGATATGCTTAAATAAAGTTGCTGAAACTAAATCAGACTGCGTGCAGTTGTGTGATTTCAACTCATCATTCAAAACGGAGACTAGTTGCTGTAGTATTGTAGCTACTGTATTGCCACTGACAGCAAACACTTTCTCGATTTTTTTAAATCTTTATTTCCTATACTAAATTTAAATAAATAGATAGGACAGCGAGGAAGCAGAATATTTTACATTGACAGACATCATTCAGAGGGTGTGTGCACTACAAGAACAGAGACTTTCTTTCAACAAGCAGGCACAAGGCAAAATACACGAATGCTGTATTTACGTATTTTCGGGCGGATTGATTTGGAACAGTGATTAAACATAGTTTGAAAGATAACATTCAAGGTCCTTCATCAGAGATTTAAGCCCTCGTATTGACCAATCAGGTTATTGAAAATTTCGAATTTGTTCTAATGTTTCAAACTAGTTAAACTCATGCATTATCAGGCAGCAAACCCAATATCTTGTTTCAGGTCTGCCGATAGCAGTGACTTATTTCAATCACGGAAACAAAGCAAATACATTGTGCTAAGTTTACACAGCAGTTAACTCGTTTAAAGTTGCAAATGACACACACACACAGCACTAGCAACAACCAGGGAAAGAAAGGACAGACATACACATACAGATACAGAAGTGACGCTCCTGTTATGCTGCTCTCCACATACTGTATGTAAATATTTTCACTTGTAATAATTGCCATGAAAATAAATTGCTACAGTCCTCGTGAAAATAAATGTAGTCTTCCATCGTATCTGCAAAATAGGATTTTTTTTTTTTAATTCATATATTTGTTTATTATTAATTTACGAATGATATTGTTAGCGTATTACGTTTTGTCATTTTTTGTCTTAGGTTCTTTTTTCTTTTCTTTTACTTTTCTTTCTTTGATTTCCTCTTTCTATGTCAGTCCAAGTGTATGCAGTTGCTATGTAAGGGTCCCTTCCCCGTATTATTGTTATTATTATTATTATTATTATTATTATTATTATTATTATTATTATTATTATGCTGGTCAGTAGTTATTCTACTGCCAGTCGGATCCCAAAGTAACTGGAGCAGGAGGTACAGTATGCCACACACCTCACACAGCGTCACGTTTCAAATATTTATTACTGGAACAAATCTTTTTTTCAGTGAAACACACAATATAAAACCTTATCACCAGCCAGTGATAAAACCCAAAATAAATAGACAAATCCTCCCTCAAAATACACGCTAAAAACAGTTGTCCAATAAATACCATTAAAATCACCAGTAAAACAATACAATTTGTGTTTCTACCCAGTGCACTGGTTTCACTATTATTATTAGTATTATTATTATTTATTTCTTAGCAGACGCCCTTATCCAGGGCTATAACACACAATTTTATATAATAATCACACAATATCAATGCTCACAATAATCCCCCAAACACAGTTACCCCAGTAACCTAAAACAGCAGTCTTAGCAGCACTACTCAGTCCCGGTCTCCTTTGGGCTTGAAACCTGGTCCTTCAGGGTCCCCTCCACTGCAGCTGTAGGCTCCACACGGCCGATTCCTTTTCACAGCCCTGTCTCCTGCCTGGCTTGCTTTTACTCCACTGGTCCACTGATCCACTTCCAAATGGCTCTACTTCCTGTTGTCACAGCCGTCCCTGGCTGGTCCAGCTCCCCCTGGTGGCACCGCCTATGCTGGAACAGAGAGGAAAAGCACGGCCCTTACTGCAGGTTCTAGACACGGTCAGCTTTCATAAACGGTTACACCTCAGTTTGGCTACAACCCCAATCAAACACAAATATGCTTTTCCAGCAAACATGCTCTACAGGCATTGCTCCTAACTTCAGCTCCACCAGCAACCGTGCATGTAGGTCAAACATCACAAAAAACAGGACCAGTCCTGTTCCACTGTGGCAAGTGTTGCTATATGCACGGATGACTTCGGAGAGCTTCTCCGCCCATCTTTGTTGTTGATCCTCGGACAAGGTTCCTAATAATGACAACAGAGTATGGTTAAATCATTCACAAGCTCCATTACCCTGGGGGTAATAGGGGGAGGTTCTGCTTTCCACGCATCCATACATCTTGCACAGTTGTGCCATAATGCCAAATTCAAAGTTGGGGCCCCAATCAGAATGGATTTGCTCCGGACAGCCAGAATGTTGTATCACATGCTTCCATAGACTTTTTACCATGGTCTGGGCAGTCTGATCTCTAACTAGAATAGTCCAGGCAAACCACAAGAAGAGGTCTACAATCACCAGAATATAGGGGTGAGTATCCCCTGGCCGGCCTAGGGACAAATAATCAATAGCCACCTTGTACATGGGATATGAGCTAAGGATGTTTCTTACTAGGGTCCGGTTTTCCAGTCTTCTTTTTGTCAAATACAGGGTTGGCATGTCTTATTTCATTCTTCAATATCATCCCACAACTGAGCCCAGGAAAAAAACCCTTCTAATGGCAGCCACGGTCTTCTCGGTGGCAGGATGACCCATCGCACCATGGTACTGCTCCCACACAGGATAAGTCTGGAGAACTGGTACAATTATTTGCGCATAGGTCTTACCTTCCAGAGGGCCATCTGCCTGCCGTACAAGGATCGCATTGATTATTTCAATTCGCTCCTGTTCTTTCTCCAAGAGTTTCACTTCCCAGGGTATTACCTTCTCATTTTCGTCCTGCGGGTACCTCCCTGCTTTTACCCATGACTGAATAGAGAGAATCCCTGGATTAGCGGCCTACCAAAGCTTCCAATCTTTCTTAGTCCAGGGCATCTCCATACGCCCACTCTCACTCTGCCATGTTCCATGAATGGCCATCGCGGTTTTCGGGGGAACCGGTTCCGATTCTTCAGCTCTTCTGGAAAGAATGTCTGCATTCGTTTTATGATGACCTGGACGATATTTAATAGAAAAATATAAATTAGCCAGTTGTGCCGCCTAATCTAGCTGGATCCAGATACACCAACGGGTTATTATCAGTAAAAACTACAAATGACACTCCCCACAGGTAATCCTTAAATTTTTCCATTACTGCCAATTTGATGGCCAACAATTCTGGTCATTTTTCTCCATGGGATGAAGACTATGGCTGGCATAAGCAATAACCAGCTCTATCCTATCCTGTACCTGGGTCAAGACTACTCCCAATCCTCCCAGACTCGCATCTGTATATTGTCGGAAAGGTTGGGTGAAATCTGCATATACCAATACAGGATACTACAAGAGCGCCTGCTTTAATGCTTCAAAAGCAACCTGACACTCTGGAGTCCAATCAGAATGAATATGTGATTTTTATCGTAATGCATGCTGATGTATTTAAATGAGAATCCAGCTCAGAATAATGAGATGGGCTGTGTTCACATGATATTTAGGACGTTAATTTTAGTGCGTGCATTAACCCTTTGCGGTCCTATGTCGGACCTGGTCCGACATTGCAATTATTCCTATCTGGTCCAATGTCGGACCCTGTCCGACATCAAAAACACGCAAAAACTGGTTTCTAGTCATTTTTTCTCCGGAAAAAGCCGAGAAAACCATTCAATGGCCGAGTGGGAGCGTCAGAAGCTGAGACAAGCCGGAAAAAAGGCTGTATGTCATGAATAGTCATACTTGCCCCTGGCATCAGATAGGGGCGGCCATAAGGAAACAAGCTGGCTGATACTGCATCAGCGCACAAAGAATATCACTGACATTTGCAGAGCTTTTTTGAGATGTTATAGTAATAAAATAATGACTTTGATCGCAATATTGAGGAGTTTGGTGATAAAACGAGTGATCAGGAGATGATTGATCGGTATGTACGACTATTATTATTATTATTATTATTATTTATTATTATTATTATTTATTTATTTATTTATTTATTTATTTATTAGCATATGTGAAAGCGATAGCGAACGAAAGGGTGGGGCGGGGCTGGAGATGCCTAGTGAGTGCTTTGTTGATATGCAGGGCCTTTTAAACCCGTTTGACTGTGGAAAAAAAAACAACTTTTAAACAGCGCGTCTAAAATTAACTGCGCGTGTGAAAATAAATTGGACCTGACGCACCTGACACATTTAATAAATGGACTGCAGAGGGTTAAAGTGATCATTTATTAGTGCGCATGGAAACCAGGCTTTAACCACTGATAGGCGCACTATTAAAACCTATTTTTCTGCCCTGAAAACTAATGATGTGCAGTTTGATTCTTTTACTGACTCGATTCGTTTGATTCATTCAGTTTAATGAATCAATTGAACAGATTTGTTCGTCTGATTCATTGATTCACTAACGCGAAATAAATACATCTTGCTAAATTACTTGGTTATGAAAAGCTGGTGGCGGGAGAGTTGTGTGAGAGAGTTGAGGGAGAAGGTTGAGTCATTGTTCACCAAAACCAAAAAAATAATAAATACAGTAGTTTCCGTCTGCTTTGAACCGCAACTTGTCTCTGTCTCCTTATATCCTGGAAACCCAGCAGCGAAGGCGCTACAATACGTTGCTTTGTGCAGCGTGTCCTAGTGATGTTGTATGTTAATTTATAATCTTTGATTGGATATTTTACTACCTCTGTGAGCTGTGATTGGCTTAATGGGAATGTCACTCATATGATGCAGACTGCACATGTTGAATGTTATATTAAAGAGGCGGGTGTTTTAAAGAAGAATTCCAAAACGATACAGTACATCAATGCAATTTTAGAAACTAATAGTTGGGTCGCCAAAAATTGCCCCGCTGGCCGTATGTTTGACGCCCATGATATAGAGTATTACTATTTATTTTAAACTATGTCATTCAGCTTTAACTGCAACCTATTTAATAAACTGCAATTTACAAAAAAACTGGGCAATTCCCCACACAGAGGACAGGTTTAGAGGATGGGTGCTATTGATTGTACTCACATAGCACTATCACCCCGATCTATGGAGCCTGCTCTGCAGGGTGGCAGTGCTGACAAGGAAGAGAATTGAGGCTACATCTCATCAATCAATATTTCTAAAGTAAGCAGAACAAAAAGAAAAATATGCCATTGCACAGCATGAGTTTTATTGTATATGCATTAAAGAAGAAAGGAATTAATTAATTAATTAATTAATTTTTTTTTTTACATCAGACAAGGAATATATGTTAAAATTAATAGGTAAGCAGTACAGTTTCACTTTACGTTGCCTCTGCCTGCTGTGTCTGCTGATCGATAATTTTCGGTCAATGTAAGCCGCCATCACCACCTTCACTATAAGCTACTGACCAAAAGATACGCTGGGACTGCTGGGGCTTTTGATATCACGGTGGTCACGGGTAAGTCTCTGACATTATCATGCACATTCAATTAACGCTCACAAACGGTATTTAAACTAGAAAGGAAGGGGGGAGAAATCAACAGAAAAACAGAAGGGAGACTACATCAAAACAAGGGCAACAACTCAGGTAAGATAGCCATTAATTGTATTTATCTAAATGCAAGAAGTCTCAGAAACAAAATGTTAGAACTTGAAGCTACTGCACTAACAAGTAACTACGATGTGATAGGTGTTACAGAAACCTGACTATACGAGAGTGATGGAGACGAATATAATATTAGTGGGTATACACTGTATAGGAAAGACAGGAGAGGCGGAGGGGTTGCGCTATAAATCAAAAATAGTCTTGAAGCCCAGGTGTTAAATCTGGAAGAAAAAAACCGCAGACTCAATATGGGTCAAAATAATGGACAAAAATTCAAAGGGCATAATAATAGGGGCATGTTACAGACCGCCAAATTCAGACACTGAGCAAAATAATCTGTTATACAATGACATTAGAAATGAGTGTAGAAAAGGAGAAGAAATACTAATGGGGGATTTCAACTTCCCCCATATAAAATGGGAAAACCCAGTGGGGAGCATGACACCTGAAATTGAAATGGTAGAAATGACAAATGACTGCTTCCTAACGCAATTTGTCAAGGCATCGACGATGGGGGAGGCATATCTTGATTTAGTCTTTTCAAATAATGAAGACAGAATAACTAAAACAGAGGTCAGAGAACCATTGGCAAACTCAAACCACAACATGGTTTCATTTGAAGTGCTTTTTAAAACCCCAAAAATAATGACTAAAGCTAAGGTTTACAATTTTAGAAAGGCAAACTATGAAGGTATGAAACAGAGACTAACAGAAGTAGATTGGAGTAAAATAGAAAAAACATCCACGGAAAAAGGACGGCTGTTTTTTAAAAATGTAGTACTAGAGGTGCAAAACAATTGCATCCCAAAAGTAGACAAATCTAAATCTAAAACAAAATGGACAAAATGGTTTAATAGATAAATTTAAAAAAAATATTCAGAGAAAAAAAGTCACTTTACAGAGCGTTTAAAAGGGACCAAGAACAAAGTACACAGCAAGAGTACTTGGAACTGCAAACACAAGTCAAAAAGGAAGTTAGAAAGGCCAAGAGAGATAGAAATGAGCATCAGCATTGCTAAGAGGAATGAAACCAATTCCAAAAGGGTTTTCCAATTTTATACCAGCAAGAGAACAATTCAAAGAGGAGGTAAAATGTCTAGCGATACAAATGGAAAAATCCTAGATGAAGAGAAAAAAAGAGCAAATATATTAAATGATTACTTTTCACAAGTTTTTACAAAGGAGGATACAGACAACATGCCCCACATATCGACCTGTTCCTATCCAGTTTTAAATAACTTTAGCATAACAGAGGCAGAAGTGATCCGAAATGGAACATTACCTATATGGTAACAGTATCCTGGGTGACAGGTAGCATGGTTTTAGAAAAGGGAGATCGTGTCTAACTAACCTGCTTGACATGTTTGAGGATGCAACATCGGCAATGGATAATTGCAAAGTATATGACATGGTTTATTTAGATTTCGAGAAAACTTTTGACAAAGTCCCACATAAAAGATTAATTCTCAAACTGAACGCAGTAGGGATTCAAGGAAATGCATGCACATGGATTAGAGAGTGGTTAACTTAGATTCTGGTATAGTAAGCAAACTTGTTAAATTTGCAGAAGACAAAAAAAATAGGAGGGGTGGCAAACACTGTTGCAGCAGCAAGGGTCATTCAAAATGATCTAAGCAGCATTCAGAACTGGGCAGACACATGGCAAATGACATTTAATAGAGAAAAGTTTAAGGTACTGCACGCAGGCAATAAAAATGTACATTATAAATACCATATGGGAGATACTGAAATTGAAGAAGGAATCGATGAAAAAGATCTAGTAGTTTATGTTGACTCCGAAATGTCTTTATCTAGACAATGTGGGGAAGCTATAAAAAAAGGCCAACAAGATGCTCGGATATATAATGAAAAGTGTTGAATTTAAATCAAGGGAAGTAATGTTAAAACTTTACAATGCATTAGTAAGACCTTGCCTAGAATATTGTGTTCAGTTCTGGTCACCTCGTTACAAAAAGGATATTGCTGCTCTAGAAAGAGTGCAAAGAAGAATGACCAGAATAATTCCGGGCCTCCTCTCGTTTGTAAACTTTCTTTTGTTCTTATGTTCTTATGCTCTTATGTTCTTATGTATGTAAATTAGCCAAATACTGTGCATGTATTTTAATGCATTCCCTGTTAGTAAATGCAGCACTAAATTTAGATTTATCGGGCACATTAGGCTCACTACTTTACATGTGTGCTAACTCCAAATTTAGAGCCCTTTTGTAAATGAGGCCCTTTGTGTACAATGCAGAAATCTGGCAGAAGTGACAGCAGCATAGTTAAGACTGAAGATCTGCTGCATTGTAACTGTAGATCCTCCATAAATTGCATTCATATACTGCCATTAAACCTTAGTCTAACATTATTGCTGCTGTTTGTATGTAAATACAATACTTCTATTACATTTTCTATTGTTTTATATAAGTGTTACTTCGTTTTAGAAACAGAATTGTAAAATAATATACATTTTTATTTTCTGACAGATTTTGCAGCTGGGTTTATCATGGTACTGAACTGTGGAATGTACACTGAAATTAAAAGATTTTTTTAACAGATTATTAATCCAAGAGGATCAATCCAAGCTAAATGCTGCCATCTTCTGGAAAAGACCAGTCATTTTTTTCCTTTTTATTATACGTCCTTGTGAATGCCCAATGAATCTATTGCTGTCTTTCTGAAACTTAATTGTCAATCTTTTTTTTTTAAGGTTATATGTCTTTTATATTTCTTTCTTTTTTTCCTCCTCGTAAATATTGTTGTTTATTTTCATTGAACACGGGAGCAGAACAGAGGAGCTACGAGAAAGTGCCTAAGTAATCAAAAGGGGAATAATTCGTATGAAGGAAAAAATGCCCATGCCATAGTAAATAAATTAGATAGGCATTTGCAAATCTGGGGCGGATAAGACGATCTTTAATTGAATTAAAAGTCAAAATAAAGACCTTTAACTTGCTAATATATGATGTGATCTACCCTTATGAAAATATCCTGTGGTATTACTACAGGAACAATACAACACATTATAATTTTCAGTTTTCTGTGTTTTTTTGGGACACTTTACCACAAGCATTACCACAGGCCATTCCTGTGGTACTAATCACTTGTGTTTTAAGCCATTCCTGTTATTATTATTATTATTATTATTTATTTCTTAGCAGACGCCCTTATCCAGGGCGACTTACAATTGTTACAAGATATCACATTATACATTATTTCACATTATACAGATATCACATTATTTTACATACAATTACCCATTTATACAGTTGGGTTTTTACTGGAGCAATCTAGGTAAAGTACCTTGCTCAAGGGTACAACAGCAGTGTCCCCCACTGGGGATTGAACCCACAACCCTCCGGTCAAGAGTCCAGAGCCCTAACCACTACTCCACACTGCTGCCCTCTACCATTCTTGTGGTACTATTCCTGTCTTGCCATGCTATTTCTGTATGTGTTGTCCTGTGGTACGTTTCTTGTATTCCTGTTGTACCATTCCTGTGGTACTATTTCTATAGTTGTCCTGTGCTACTTTTCATGTATTTAATCTCTTATGCTACTGAACCTGTGGTACATATTGCTGTAGTAATATTCATGAGGTATTTGTCTTGATGTAACTTTGTGGTACATCAATCCTATCATATATGTATGTGGTTATACCTGGTCCTGTAATTGCTGCCCTGCAGCATTACATTGAACAATTTATATTGTCAGAACAGGTACAAAACACAAGTTGTGCCTCTATCATATAACATGTATCAATTATTATTGCCACAAATACAAGTTTAACATCTGTATGTTCAATAATAAGTAAATAACTACAGCAGTGTGGAGTAGTGGTCAGGTTTCTGGACTCTTGACCGGAGGGTCGTGGGTTCAGTCCCAGACGGGGGGGACACTGCTGCTGTACCCTTGACCAAGGTACTTTACCTAGATTGCTCCAGTAAAAACCCAACTGTATAAATGGGTAATTGTATGTAAAAATAATGTGATATCCTGTAACAATTGTAAGTCGCCCTGGATAAGGGCGTCTGCTAAGAAATTAATAATAATAATAATAATAATAATAATAATAATAATAATAATAATAATAATAATAATAAGAATTAATAATAATAATAAATAATATTTGTAGAGTAAATCTCAAAAATGTGTAAAAGCAATCTCAACCAAAACACCATGAGATAAAGTATGTAAAAAACAGAACAAATACTTTTTTTGTATTAATTAGATTTATTAAAACACCAAAAACCAGAACAAAGAAAACTATTTTTGGTATTGTGTTTGTGTTTAATTCCGTAACCATCTGAGCCATTATTCCTGCCAGATGGTTACGGAACTAAACACAATTGTATTACTTGTATTGTAACACTTAATGTATTTACTTACGATTGTAAGTCGCCCTGGATAAGGGCGTCTGCTAAGAAATAAATAAATAATAATAATAATATTAATGAGCTAAGATAATTTAAAAAGTGTTTTGGACACATTTTAAGTTTTTATGTACTACAGTACATTTGCATATCTGACTGTACCAATGGAATATGACAAGAATAAATCCTCCTGTATTTTAATTCGGGCTTGTCTTTTCTTTATTCTCGTCTCATGTATCCAGGGGGATTATGGCAATGTAGTACCGCAAAGCACTATGGGATACTGGAGGATACTGTGAACCAGACTCGAACACGGTTCACATCCAGATTACAGTTAAACCAGTTTAGCTAACCCAGTTATGCCGACAACTGATTTCGAGACTCCTGAGGAGATTTCAAACTTGGTTGTTGAACTCAGTTATGAGTTTAATGTGGATGCAAATCGATTTAAGCACTTTTAAACAGATTTTGAACCCATAACTCGGTTCTAAAACGTTAATGTTGCCAGGGCCTAAAAGACTTCTCAAAATAGTGTACAGGCAATGATTATTGTACCTGAACTGACAGTTTGTATGGTAATGTTTATTGAATTATTATTATTATTATTATTATTATTATTATTATTATTACTACTGTATTTTTATTAATTTGTTTATTTTACTAATTACAATACACTATTATTCAATACATTAATTACATGTTTTTATTATTATTTTTATAATTAATTTAGCTGACCATCTTTATCCAAGGCAACATCGAATTACTGTATTAAATAATTAAAATGCAGAATGTTACATACTGCACTGTAATGTACAGTACTAGTTACTTCTGTAATAAACCTTTATAGTACATACATTGTATGTACATTAATTAATTAGCACATTATTAGGTTTTGATTTTTGTGGTGATTTGTTTTTACTGGAGGATCTTTGAGCTGGTTACAAACAGAACATACATTGTACATGACTGAATAGCTGAAAAAGTTAGGATGCAGAATTATTCTCTCAAGTCTGCTACCACTTTTTTCTGGTGTACCAGAACATGTGGTATCCCGCTTGCAGCTTGTTCAGAATACCGCCGCTAGAATTCTGACTAAAACCAGGAAAAGTGAACATATTACCCCTGTTCTGGTCTCTTTACACTGGCTCCCTGTGCAGTATAGAATTGATTTTAAGACTTTGCTGTTAAGTTACAAGGCCCTGTATGGATTAGCACCTAGTTATTTGCAAGAGTTACTGACCCCGTATCTTCCAAACCGCACTCTGAGATCGCAGGATGCGGAGCTGCTGGTTATTCCTAGGGTCAACAAAAGCAACACGGGACTTCTTGTAGAGCTCCTAAATTATGGAATGCTGGGGCTGTTACAGTTTTCAAGTCAAGACTAAAAACACATTTTTATAAAATGTCTTTCGTATCTTAGTGGGGTTTAATGTAACTTTAAAATTGCTGCTTTTGTATTCTGTGTATACTGTTATTTAAATGGTCTGTGGCAGTTGTATGTGTGACATGCTATTCACATGTGTTGTGGTTTGTTCTTTTTTCTGCTATGTACTATACAGTGCTTAGCGATACGTTTGTATAAAAAGTGCTATATACATGCAATAAATATATAATATATATCTGCTCAAATGGAATTGGTAATAGAGCTGTATCTCCAGTAGGTGGCAGCTGAACACCAACAGAAGAAAAAACAGTGCTGTACAATATTACACAAAGCTGTGTACAATTACTGAAAACAAAAGCAAGGCATAATAAATCTCACAGGTATTGTTTTAACTTATACAGATGTGATACAGGCTCTTCAAGGCATCACCAATCTGTATAGAATAAGATAAGAAAATATTCAAAGTACCATGCTTTTACTATAAAAGTACTTTTTTTTTCCTTTTTGATGACTCGATTTGCTTTCTTAAAGACTATTATTAGTATCTACAGTATTCATATGAAGTGTGAAAAAAGAATGGAATGTACTTTCCTAACTTCTGCTAAATGTACTTAATGGGTGGGTGAAATGGAACAAATCTATTGTGGTTGATATACAGAATGATAGTTGTTTGAAGAACCTCAGTTTGTCACCCAACCACAGGCTTGCTAAAGGGTGGGAAACAACCTTATTTTTTTTTAACTGTGTGGAAATGCCACCTACAAACTATGCACCCACTCAACATGCTGCTGGCTATACCATAAAGACAAGAGACACAACATGATTTAGTAGTTCTTTAGCTTAAATCCTAAATATGAGATCTGCACCATTCTAGAAAGTGTGTAATATAACCACACACCCATAAGAAACCCTGGGCACAGATAGTTCTCTGTTGAGGAAACTATGCTGCTGGTGCTTTGTCTGCCACATATGTTCCATGGTGGCGACATCATGAAAGTGTTCTTCAGAGCACTGTAGGTTCCAGTGGGGAATGTTGTGAATGGTGAAGACATCATGAAAGTGTTCTTCAGAACACTGTAGGTTCTAGTGGGGAATGTTGTGAATGGTGGTGACATCATGAAAGTGTTCTTCAGAACACTGTAGGTTCTAGTGGGGAATGTTGTGAATGGTGAAGACATCATGAAAGTGTTCTTCAGAACACTGTAGGTTCTAGTGGGGAATGTTGTGAATGGTGGTGACATCATAAAAGTGTTCTTCAGAACACTGTAGGTTCTAGTGGGGAATGTTGTGAATGGTGGTGACATCATGAAAGTGTTCTTCAGAACACTGTAGGTTCTAGTGGGGAATGTTGTGAATGGTGGCAACATCATGAAAGTGTTCTTCAGAGCACTGTAGGTTCTAGTGGGGAATGTTGTGAATGGTGGCAACATCATGAAAGTGTTCTTCAGAACACTGTAGGTTCTAGTGGGGAATGTTGTGAATGGTGGGCTTTTCCTCTTTCTGCCTCATAGGAATGTAACTGTCTTGCTCTAAAGCACTTTCTTTTGTGTTTACACAGACTCATCTTTATAACTTTGTTCATTAACAGTATACAATTGAAAAGTATGGAGCCTCAAGTTACATTTCCAAAACCTGTTTATGATGGTTGCAATGATTTTGATTG
The DNA here is from genome assembly GCF_902713425.1 of Acipenser ruthenus. Classification (NCBI taxonomy): domain Eukaryota; kingdom Metazoa; phylum Chordata; class Actinopteri; order Acipenseriformes; family Acipenseridae; genus Acipenser; species Acipenser ruthenus. The sequence continues at coordinate 80,881,528 of NC_081194.1, forward strand.
GTTCTCAGAGCAATTCCTCAAATACTATGTTTTTTTAATTTGTATTTTTTTTTTAATAAGGCCTGTTTTGACTGTGGGTTCAGGGTCTGCTCTTCTGTTCCAGTGTCCTGACATAGACACATGCATAGAGGATGTACCTTCCCAAACATCCTGATATTAGTCAGTACCCGCACCTTCTAGTGCTGCGTATTGACAGAAAAACAAAAGGAACTTGATCCAAAGTGGCGGAGCTGTAGATGGCACTGGATCATCCTTCTCTGAACTCACTTTAGCTGATCTAGTCTACATTACAGTTATAGATGACAGGTAACTAGAATTGGGAGCAGATCCTGAACTCGGGAGAAAACATTAACACACTTATGAATAAACAAATAATACAAATATTCTAGTAATTGCAATGAGAACCATCATGATATCTGCCCCAGTGTCTGGAATGACCTTAAAGATCCAGTATCATAGTTTAACCTTCACAGGGCTGTACATGCATTCTTTTGCAATTTCTAAACAAGAACTTTGCAAAGCCACAATACATTAAAACTGCTGGTTGTTAAGGTAAAAAGTCAGGTTACTTGTCAATGTCAAAATACATTTAACACTTGTTTCTGTCATTGACCCTGTGTCTGTGCATGTCTTTCCATTCCACAGAGCCATCACATCATATTTGATGTTGGTTAAAATTGGTAAACCTTGTTCTGGAAACATTAATGACTTGTTAGTATCCAAGCCAGACAAAAAGGGATTGTGCAAAACCTGCCAGACTGATTATTTGAGATCATGCCAGACCTGAGCAGACCACCGGTTCTCAATAGACCACAACCTCAAAAAGTATCAGGAGCCAAATGTACTCTGTGTACATCCTTAAGTATATATTTTAATGTAGGAGTTCAAAAAAACAATTTACAAAGTCAACAGAAGAAAAGTTATTTATTTCCTTAAAGTACCAGTCTTCATGAGGATTTTCAATTTCATTTTGAGTTTTAAATTGACAGGTAAACAGGTATGAAAGGTACGCTGACATCAACACTCTACTACTTCCATTGGAGCTCAGCCTCTCCACAGCAGCATTTAGGTTCTTTCTAATCTGGTGAACACACACACACTGACAACACACACATTGGCACACACGCAGACACTCACACACCCAGACAATGAGATGTGTCTTCCACAGTGTTAGCCTCCAAGCCCCCCCCCCCACCAACAATATATTTTAAAAATGGTATTAATGAATTATAATAATGTACTGTGACGTAGCAACAGTACTTTATCACCTGGCCGAAAGGTCAGAATTCTTGCTTGTTTGTTGTACTGCTGCTCTTGGCGATGCTGAGCTAGTTTTAAGTTCTCTTGTGCCAAATGACCAACCAATTCCAAGCGGTCTCTTAACATGATTACATACTTGACTATGTTTTTGGAAGTTTTTGTTTGCTCCTCCCACCCTTCTTTTACAAGATCAAGAATGCTCAAAGGGAGAAAATCCGGTTGAGCTCTGAGGCACCTCTCTCACTGCAAACATTAGGTAGGGGAGGAGTTTAGCCCAATGTTTCTGTTCTTGGTTAACAAACCGCTTCAGCATCTGTTTTAAAGTCTGATTAAAACGTTCCACCAAACCGTCCATCTGTGGATGATAAACAGAGGTTCGAATGGACTTAAATTGCAATAATTTATATAATTCTTTCAAAAATTGTGACATGAAGTTCGTTCCGTGATCAGTGAGGATTTATTTTGGAATCCCTACTCTCGCTATAATCTGTACTAACTCTCGAGCAACTATTGCGGCACTAGTGGATCTCAATGGTACTGCCTCTGGATATCTAGTCGTGTAGTCCACCACTACCAAAATGTGTGTATATCCAGAGTCAGACTGGCTCAATGGACCCACTATGTCCATAACAATGCGTTCAAAGGGAACTGAGATCAGGGGCAGTGGGATCAGCGGGGCCGGGCGAACCCGCCCCGGCGCTACTTGCTGGCATTCCGTACACTCCGCTATATATCGCGTCACCTCACTAAACACCCCCATCCAATAAAATCGAGCCAATATTCGTTCCCGAGTCTTTTCGATCCCTAAATGGCCCAAACAGGGGACATCGTGAGCCAACCGCATGATCTCACGTCGAAAAGACTGGGGAACAAGTAATTGTGTTACAATCTGACTTGTGTTCGTGGCTTGGGATACTCTATATAGTAAATGCCCAAAAATAATGTTGTGGGGATATGTCAGCGGCCGGTTATCTTCTACATCCTTCCCCTCGAGACCGAACCTGCCCCCAGATGTGTACCAGCGAAGGATCGTTCTTTTGCTCCAATGCTAGGTCCACATCTCGGTACCAGAATTTCGGGATATCGAGCGGAGCTAAAGTAGCCTCAGCACTGGGGGTCTCAGTAACCTGCCCCCACAGATCACACTGAGTCCCAACCCACTTTCCCCTACATTTGATTGATTTAGCAGTATCCCACACCAAGCCCCAACCTTGTCTTATTAAAGTTCCTTCCCATTTTTCAACCCTTCGCTCTCTTTTTTTCGGGTGAAATTGGGAATGGAACAGGTTAGTGTGCAGCGGAAAAATATTCCCAATAGCTTCCCCTGCTGCTCCTATGGCCTTACCGGAGACTGGTTTTACCGTTTTATAAATCATACTATCAAAATGTGGCCAATGTCGACCCAAAATAACTGGATAGGGCAACTTTTCCACCACAGCCACGATTACATGGCAGGTATGACTTCCAATGGTCAAATCGAATTTGGTGAGGGGGTAGTCCTTGTTATCCCCATGAATGCAGGAAATGACCACATCCCTGCGTGACCACCAAGGTACCCCCTTCAACAGAGCTTTCAAAATTAAGGTTTGCCCACACCCTGAGTCCACTAATGCGTGGGTGCTTACATCACCAACCTGTACATCAACAATGCAAGGCCCCTCCCAATCATTACCCCTGGACTTACCTGGTGCTGTTAGAACACAATGGGAGGCCATGCCACACTCCATTGCTGCTGGGCAATTCCTTGCCAGGTGGCCGACCTCCTGGCACCAGTAACAAGTGGGGCGAAAGGGTGCCCACGGAGCTTGCGTGTCCCACTGCCGATTTGACAATGGGGAGGGGTGCTCTACTCTTACCCCGCTGGGGGTCGCCCTCGGTCTCCATTGTGTTGGAGGGAGGCTGCCCATGGGGTGACGCTGTAGTGCTGGTCCGGGGGTGGTGGTGGTGAGGTATGGTGGAGGTCCCGCCGCCCGGGGCTTGCTGGAGGCTGGAGCCGGGGTGGCAACCGCTGGAGAGGAAGGCAGGGCATCCTCGAACCCTTCAGCCAATCTGACTGCTGCATCCAGCGTGGTGGGACGGTGGTGGCTGACCCAGTTTTGCGTGTCTGGCCCCAGCACCTTTATGAATTGTTTGATTGCTATCAGTTCAGTCACTTTTTCAGCGCTATTGGTGCCGGGGCAGAGCCACTGGGTCACATGGTCCACCAGTTGTTGCGCCACCACGCGAGGTCGCTGGTATTCCCGGAACTGACGGCGGTGCGTTTCTTCAGTGATATCAAGTCGCTGGAGAATGGCCTACCTCACCCGATCATAATTCTGGGCGTCTTCGTCGGTCAGGGCTCGGTAGGCTGCCTGGGCCTCCCCAATCAAGTTGGGTCCCAGCTGGACAGCCCACCAATCCCGAGGCCACTGGGCTGCCGTTGCCTGCCTTTCAAAAGTAACTAAATAGGCCTCGGGATCATCCTCCAGCAACATTTTTACTACCTTTATCCGCGGTAGGGGCACCATTGGTTCGGCCGCCGGTTCTCTCCCCCGATTGGCTTCCAGGAACATAGCGTGCATTCTCTCCATCATAGCTGCCATACCCTCCTGATGTCTTTGCTCCTGCGCCTCCAATATTTCTCCCAATACGGTGGCGTCCATGACGAAACCCTCTTCTGACTCCAGTTGTGATGGATTAGAGTGGTGTATTGAATAAATAAACAGTCCCGAAACAGTATTTCTCCCAAAACGACTGTGTTTATTAAAATAAACCTCCCCTTTACCAACGATGGTATTTGGGGGGAACACAAAACCCAAACAGAAAGTGTCCACAATGAAATCCCGAGTGTCCTGTGCATGAGAGTGCTCTGTAATCCACACAGGGTGTGCTGATGTTTGTGAAGGGAAGGTAGTGCTCTGTGATCTGGAACTGGCTCTGTAGCTGCAGTCCTGCGCTCCTACTCCGCCTTTGAAAAACACAACAAACAACACGTAATCCGAGCTCCGGCTGGTGGCTCAGTTTCTCAGCGCAAGAGGAGGAACTGATGTAGCTGCTTCCCCTTTGTGCCCAGCAAACTCCTCCCTGCAGTCAACGCGTCGCCATGGTTTCTCCAATAGAGGGCTGCCCCGCAGCTGACTGCAATGGAATCGTCCTGAGTACTTGCAGCTACACGCCCCTCCTAATATGGTCACCTTCCGGTTTCCACCTACCACTGAGGTTGCGGATCGAGGAGGCAGCTTACCTTCCCCCTTACACAGCGCCCTTTCTAATCGGGAGGGAGATTTACAGCATCGATCCTTTCTCTCTCTATCACATGTACTCTATTATTTATTTAAAAACAACAACAACAACAACTACATTGTATTCATTGATTGAGTTTGTCAAGATTCTCATAAAACCAAGCTTGTTCAAATTTAAATTCTAAAGTGCTAGCTGATCATTCTTATTATCTATACTAAAGGGCAGTTGAAATGACATATGCTGCTTTTTAATGCTAAAGTGGTGACCTGTGATTTAGCAGTAAAAACATATATAAATATGCTTCCATATGGCATGCTGTTTTAACTATATAGGCATGCAATGTATTCTGACCTCTTACGAATTTGTGCTGAGGCTGGTTAGTGATGTTTTGCAGGATTGATATACATATGTTTATGCTGTACTGTAGTTTCTTTGTGGAGTTTGGTTGGTATTTACCTCAGAAAAGTACAAAACTGATATAAACTTATATTTCACATTTATGGTTTATTATATTATCCCTTTCAAATCCATATTATTTGTTTATTTAGCAGACGCCTTTATCCAAAGCGACTTACAGAGACTAGGGTGTGTGAACTATGCATCAGCTGCAGAGTCACTTACAACTACATCTCACCCAAAAGACGGAGCACAAGGAGGTGAAGTGACTTGCTCAGGGTCACACAATGAGTCAGTGGCTGAGTTGGGATTTAAACCGGGGACCTCCTAGTTACGAGCCCTTTTCTTTAACCACTGGACCACACAGCCTCCTGTATTACATTATACAGCATCACATCACAAACAAAAGTAATGTTATTGTGCATGCTGTAGGTTCATGTAGTCTGTTTTCTCTGGTATATGGATGCATTCCCACAGGAAACATTGGTATATGTTGAAGCTTGCAGAAATATATTAAGATTCATGCATAGGATCTATCGATGCATTGTATCTAAATCAAGCATAACATTTTGAGCTCTCTTGGTGTTAAATGTATGAGGTAACAATCTTCAAACTCTGAATGTGTTTGTCACTGTCAACATTCATCCACATGATTCATTTTGCCAGCAGCTGAAACAAACTCCTTACCGGAGCCAAAACAAGCACAAGCAAGCCCTATAGGCCATTTGTGATTGGCTGCATTTTAATAGCTTTATTTCCTTTGACGTAGTGGTATTAGATTGGGCTTAGTTAATTCCACACAAGCACGCACACACACGCACACACACACACACACATACACACACACTGGGAGGAAAACACACCACACACACCCCAACTGATACACAAAATTCAGAACTCATGTCAGAAACTGTGACTAGTACCTCAATAGCTGATGTACAGTACTGTGCAAAAGTTTTAGGCAGGTGTGAAAGAATGCTGTAAAGTAAGAATGCTTTCAAAAATAGACATGTTAATAGTTTATATTTATCAATTAACAAAATGCAAAGTGAGTGAACAGAAGAAAAATCTACATCAAATCAATATTTGGTGTGACCACCCTTTGCCTTCAAAACAGCATCAATTCTTCTAGGTACACTTGCACACAGTTTTTGAAGGAACTCGGCAGGTAGGTTGGCCCAAACATCTTGGAGAACTAACCACAGTTCTTCTGTGGATTTAGGCAGCCTCAGTTGCTTCTCTCTCTTCAGACTCGATGATGTTGAGATCAGGGCTCTGTGGGGGCCATACCATCACTTCCAGGACTCCTTGTTCTTCTTTACGCTGAAGATAGTTCTTAATGACTTTCGCTGTATGTTTGGGGTCGTTGTCATGCTGCAGAATAAATTTGGGGCCAATCAGATGCCTCCCTGATGGTATTACATGATGGATAAGTATCTGCCTGTACTTCTCAGCATTGAGGAGACCATTAATTCTGACCAAATCCCCAACTCCATTTGCAGAAATGCAGCCCCAAACTTGCAAGGAACCTCCACCATGCTTCACTGTTGCCTGCAGACACTCATTCGTGTAGCGCTCTCCAGCCCTTCGGTGAACAAACTGCCTTCTGCTACAGCCAAATATTTCAAATTTTGACTGATCAGTCCAGAGCACCTGCTGCCATTTTTCTGCACCCCAGTTCCTGTGTTTTCGTACATAGTTGAGTCGCTTATTTCCTTGGCCGACCACTGCGTCTACGGTCCTCAACGTTGCCCGTTTCTTTGTGCTTCTTCAAAAGAGCTTGGACAGCACATCTGGAAACCCCTGTCTGCCTTGAAATTTCTGCCTGGGAGAGACCTTGCTGATGCAGTATAACTACCTTGTGTCTTGTTGCTGTGCTCAGTCTTGCCATGGTGTATGACTTTTGACAATAAACTGTCTTCAGCAACCTCACCTTGTTAGCTGAGTTTGGCTGTTCCTCACCCAGTTTTATTCCTCCTACACAGCTGTTTCTGTTTCAGTTAATGATTGTGTTTCAACCTACATATTGAACTGATGATCATTAGCACCTGTTTGGTATAACTGTTTAATCATACACCTGACTATATGCCTACAAAATCCCTGACTTTGTGCAAGTGTACCTAGAAGAATTGATGCTGTTTTGAAGGCAAAGGGTGGTCACACCAAATATGGATTTGATTTAGATTTTTCTTCTGTTCACTCACTTTGCATTTAGTTAATTGATAAATATAATCTATTAACATGTCTATTTTTGAAAGCATTCTTACTTTACAGCATTTTTTCACACCTGCCTAAAACTTTTGCACAGTGTATGTCTAATAGAGTATTAATAAAATAATAACTGAATCCAGCTTACAAATGAGTACGTTGTAGTGTTGAGAAGGTATGCTAGTAATAATAATAATAATAATAATAATAATAATAATAATAATAATAATAATAATAGATCACTTATATACAAGAATCGTCCTCCTAAACTCAGTGGGCTATGTGATGTCATGGCAGTGGTGATAACTCAGGACATTGCTACAGTTCTCTATTTGTGTTAGATGTTTCTTATTTCCAATGACCTCATAGCCATGGTATAATCGCAATATGGCGCTCCAAGGTGAGTCTCTTTGTCGGGGATCCTCGCTTCTCTGGGCTTGGCGATATTGATTAATTATACACCTTCACAATCTTACATGACCTTCGTGGACCTCATTGTTTATTCGGAAGCACACAGATAACTCACAGCAGTCTTCTTAACTTGATTGAAGCTGTCAGACAAGAGTGCTGCAGCAAAGATATTTTTGATAAGCTATTGTCTAATGATGACAAGATTGATAAATCAGGCACTAACAAGGTACAGAGCACAGGTGAACTAGATTTGGCGTTTCAAAAAGGTAATCTGAGTTCTGACACATTCTCAACCTGAACAATAAATGCAAACACATTCTCCTGTGTTCTGCTCCTGGTTCTAAAATAAAGGGTATGTAATTGTTGATACATTTTTTATGATGTGTTGGTCTTTCCAGAGTCCTCTTGTTAACTTCAGATACACTGACTTGAATCACCTGCTAGTACAGTATTCAGTTAAGGGCAATGGATTATGGGGTTTACAGTGTCCAAGCAACAGCGGGACACAGATAAACTTCTATGCATTATGTAAAGATGCATGCCATGTTGTAATGTGCCATGTTTTCAGGTAGCATACAAATTGAATACAAAATGACAGGTAGGGGCTGTGTGGTGAGTCATACAGCGCAGGTTTGCGTCCTGGCTGTGTAAAGTAGGCTGGTCTTCGCGGGGACTCCACAGGGAGCATCGCATTGGCTCTGACGCTCCCGTGGGTTAGGGTGGCAAAACCGGCAGCAACTGTTTCTCTTCATCATGCTACAGTGAACCCTGCTGGCCAGGCTCCCATTGAGCTCAAAGGCGGACACCTGTAGGCCTTTGTCCTCCAGGTTAATCTAATATAATATCTTTATTTTTATATAGAGGCTTTCATAGTGGACCACCATCACAAAGCGCTTCACAGCACTGTCCGCAAACAAACTGTATCTTCACATTAGGGGTGAAAAAGGAAGCTGGCTTGGTCGTGGGATCTGAGGACACTGAACCTTCGGGTCTCCTGAGCTGTGTGGGGAATTGCTGCGGTGAGGAGAAATGCGATTGGGCATTCCAAATTGGGAGAAAATCAGGGGAAGAATAATAATTGGACACACGAAATGTATTTAAAAAATAAAAATAAAATAACCTGTGGCAAATGATCTCCTGTCCTGCAATATAATGAGAAAAGATGTCAACATGCTAGCCTTAGCAGTGCTGACTTTCATGATGCCCACACTGAACATCAAGCAACCACAGGCTTCCTCTATATGTTCATTCTCATGGACACTTACCAGTGCTCTTGATCATTTCCAGCTTCATTTCATCTCAGCTGCTATTACATTATGGTTAATGTAAAATCTCCTTGTCCCTCCTTAATTATCATGTGCCTTTTATACACCCCCCTCCCCTCTCTCTGCCAGCATTGAAGACAGAATAACAGTTATTCACTATGACATGATTTCTATTAATCCCCCTCTTTGATCTGAAAAACAGACCAGTTTGATCTGACAAAAAGTTTAAGTGTACGGTACAGTGGATGGAACCCAGTGATTTTGGTTTTGTGGGTTTTTACAGTTATATTTTCCAGATTTATTTTCAGGTTGGGTAGCCTTGCCAAAAGTTGATCAAGTTCATCCCCATATAGGACTAACATCTGCCAATTAGATTTACTCAGGAAGGTATGAAATTCAGTCTAACCCATGTATGTGAATGGCTATTTTGTTTCAGTCAGGAAAACTCATGCGATAGAAAGAACAATATTTATTAAAGCTTAGACAAGACAATTCTACTGATACATATTTTTCATTACATCTCTGGCATTTGGCCTCGCCCTTCGAGGTACCCCTGACATAATTTAGTTTGCTGATAGTGGAGAGGCTGACTTTAGGGAAGCCATGGGCAGGGGGCATGATAGCTGCCCTCCACGTTTGACGAAATGGCTGGTGAGCAGAAGGTGAACTCTGACGTACAGCGGGGACGAATGAATTGAGGTAAGATATAAAGCCCTTTCTAGTTGATCACTGGACGTGCTGTTTATAGAATCATGAATGAGATACCAGCCATTTGACTGACTAATGTGTGGTAATGGTAATGGAGCCACCACTTTGCTGAATCATTTGCATTGGAAACAGTTTCAAATCATATCTAAGTCAACAATGCATACATATCAACGTTTTAGCAGTGCTATCAGTATGTTTCACTTTCTTTTGGCTTACAGAAATGAACATGCCTTTTTTCTAAACGTATTTGGTAAGGCTTTAAAATATGTGTCAGTGTGCCAGTGTCTCGTCACTGGCTTCTCGGATGCATGCGTGTTTCTGCAGAAGAGAAACAGATGCTCCGTCTAAAGGCCGGTTTACACTCCATCGCTCGACTAAAAGCTCAGTTACAGCCGGCTGTCGCTCTATTATCAACTGATCAACACAATTCCATCGTCCAGCAGCACACTATAAAGGCACAGCGACTCTGAAGTTCCACTTGACCCGTGAAGTATTTGAGCAGAAATGGAAGATGAAGCACTTCAGTTAGTTTTTACTTCTAAGAAGACAAATACTATTTAGCTTAGAGGCTCCAAGACCTTTTAAATAATGTGTTCCTACACTTGAACATACCTAACCACCAACAAGTAAAAACAAAATAGGAACATCCTATTATTTAGTTTGTTTTACCGTTATGATGACAAAAAGCTGAGCTAGCTGAAAACAGGACTGCTGCTACAATAATGTCAGAAAACGATTAGAAGCAACAATTGTTAACAGATCATATATAATATACATATAAAATAAAAGATTTGTTATAGTCTAGGCTTACCTATTTTGCTACTTGGTGCTACAGACTAAACGGTCATTTTAATTTCACTTTGATGTGCTACAGTAATTTAAATATATAGCTTTAACTTGACTTGTAAATGTCAAAAACAAACTGGCATATTACTACCATGTCATACTTACAATATTTTGTCAAATATCCTTACCATGATACCCAGGTCATTAACAGTTTGTAATTATTTTTACAGTCTCTGTCAGTCTAGCCACACACAGTAAACATTTATTCTACGGTCTGAAATGCAGGCTTGTGTACAAATATACCAATGAAGCAGGAAAACAAATATATTTGCTTTTCTGCTTCATCAAGAGCCTGAAGCTGGTAAAACCTGAAATGTCTCAAACTGCAATGCAAGGAGTGTCTTACTTACATCCCTGCACTAGAATATGTAAATGTATTCTGACATCTGGTATTATACAATATGCGTGTTCTAGGCAGATTACAAAAAAGGCTCACTGGGGTTGTTATTTGTTGTGCTCTGGTGTTCCGCTTCGTTATGAATTCATGTGGATTTTATTTGCGCTGTATTGCAATGTAGCTCTCATTCTGTTATTTTTATTGACTGCATTCTAGAACAAAACACTTGTATGTAGTTGGTAGGTCGGTAGCGAGATTAGATAGATAGACAGATATAGCGTTTGATAAATCATTTGATTTCAAAGCTTGTTTATTCGTTACCTTCCATTTATAATTACATTGTATTGTCCTATAGTTCCGCACTGTGGTTGTTGAAAATTATTTGAACATATATTAAGATATAACAGTGCGATGACATTATGTGCTGGTCAAAAGAAACACAATCTTGAAGCCTTTCATTTGACCTGCGTGTATAATACCCTCTTTTTTCTGCTGATCTTTATAATCTGCTTCATGTACTGCACAGATGCAGGGATAGGCAGTAATTATACTGAGCAGCTTCTCACCGTTCTATCACCTAGCAACAAGGTCAGCGACGAGGTCAAAGTACTAAGACACAGTCACCTTGTGTAAACTGGGGTCGCTCTTAAAGTGTGGAGCGCAATTTTTGCCAAAACTATTCATCAATTCATCAATTAATTTGTCAGTTCAGCATAAATTCGTAAATGAATTAGGCAATTCATCAATTAATTCACCGATAGCTCAGAATTAAAATTGGCAAAAATGAAATTGTACTCTTTGTAATCATTGTAAAGGGTCAAGGTAATCTTCGTGTTCTTTTTAATACTTTTGACAAGATCTCGTCTTGCATGCCCAAGACCTCTGATTCTAACCCTGATCGCTGTGAGGAGTTTGCCTTATTCTTCAGCAAAAAAGTTGAAATTATAAGGGCATCATTTCCATCAGCAATTAACATCACCGATGCATATATATATTGTCTGATCTCACTATCTCTGTTCTTTCAGATTTCTCGACTGTCTCTTCCACAGATACACATGTGTCAGTAAGGCCTGTGCTATTGACCTGGGCCCCACTAGTACTGTTAAACTTTGCGCTGATACTCTGTCCCCTTCCATTATTAATATAATTAATCTGTCACTTCTCAAAGGCTGTGTCCCTATTGCACTAAAACAAGGCATTGTTAAACCAATTGGTTGGAAACTTTCGTCCTATATCTAATCTCCCTTTTCTGGTTAAGCTGCTTGAGTGAGCTGTTGCCGGCCAGTTGCTCTCTCATCTCTCACAAAATAATATAATGGAAAAATGTCAACCTGGGTTTAGAACGTCACACAGTACTGAAACTGCGATGGTTAGGCTTGTTAATGACCTTCTTAATGCTGACGAGGGTGCTCTCTCAGTACTGGTTCTTTTAGACCTTACTGCTAAGTTTGACACCATCTACCATCAGAATATCCTGAAGCATCTTGAAAATCTGGTAAATGTGAGGGGGCTGCTCTGGCATGTTTCCGCTCATATTTATTGGGCAGACATCAATATGTGTCTTACGCTGGCTATAATTCCTCTCATGCCCGCCTTGTTCATGGAGTTCCGCAGGGTTCTGTCCCTGGACCTCTCCTTTTTAACATGCATATACTGCCATTGGGTGGAGTCAACTTCCAGGAGTCCAGATTTATTTAAAAATGAATTCCAATACTGAAGCAGTTTTATCTGCTTGTTTGGCAGATGTACAAGCTGGGATGATTTTCTGACATTAAATGCAAGTAAACCTGAGTTGTTGATAATGGGATCTAAAACCAGTTCTGTTCTTTTTCTATGTTTTCTTGCTCTTTTGGTGATTTCACTGTTGGCGCCTCTTTGGTTGTCCACTGTTTAGCTGTACATCTAGACCCTGGGCTATCATTTGAAAACCATATTTCTACTGTGGTAAAGGTAGGGTTTTATCACCTAAGTAAATTTGCAGTTTGTCGTTTTCTGTCTCCTAGGGATGCAGAGATCCTCATACATGCCTTTGTAACCTCTCGATTGGATTTCTGCAATGCTCTTTTTGCTGGTCTTCGTACTCGTTCTCTGAATCGTCTTCAGATGGTGCAAAGGGTCTTGACAGGCACTAGGTGGACTGAACACATCACCCCTGTCCTTATGCGCCTGCATTGGCTTCCTGCTTATTCTCGTGTTGCCTTCAAGATTCTGTTGCTGACATACAAGGCTTTGCATGGTCAGGGTCCTAGTTACATTATGGACCTTCTCAGCCCTTACATCCCTGGAAGACAACTCAGATTGTCAAACTCTGGACTTCTAAAGCCTTTGGTTCCAAGGTGTTCCTCTTGGTGGGCGTAGTTTTAGCTGTGTTGCCCCTTCTCCCTGGAACTCTCTGTCTGGCTGCATTCAGGACTCCACATCAGTGTTGAATTTTAAATCCACTCTTAAGACACATTGGGCAGGATTTTCAAAAGGTCTTAAATGACGACTCCAGTGTTAATCAAGAAATAGGTATTCAGCATTGATTTGTGCATATTTCGTTATTAAATAATCGTCCTAATGTGATTTCCGAAATTATGTTGATTTACAAAATAATGTTAATATCTTAATGAGCAGTGTTTCTTGTGACTTTCTTTTGTTTGCATGGGAATTTAAAAGCAAATTTGTGTTAATTGTCATAATTTATCAGGAGTTAATTTGCACTTGGAAAAAGAGGGTTTTAATTAATGAAAGAGCTGATGATACAGAGAGCGAGTGTACAGGACCAAGATTGATGTTTTTTTTTTTTTAATTTAGTCGTTGCCAATTATTTTTATTATTTTCACCCAATTTGGAATGGCCAATTATTTTTTAAGCTCAGCTCACCGCTACCACCCCTGCGCTGACTCGGGAGGGCGAAGACGAACACACACTGTCCTCCGAAGCGTGTGCCGTCAGCCGACCACTTTTTTTCACACTGCGGACTCACCATGCAGCCACCCAAGAGCTACAGCGTCGGAGGACAACGCAGCTCTCGGGCAGCTTACAGGCAAGCTCGCAGGCGCCCGGCCAGACTACAGGGGTCACTGGTGCGCAGTGAGCCGAGGACCCCCTGTCCAACCTAACCCTCCCTCCCCCCTGTCCAACCTAACCCTCCCTCCCCCCGGGAGACGCTGGGCCAATTGAGCGACGCCCCCTGGGAGCTCCCATCCTCGGTCAACAAAGGAATAGCCTCGACTCGAACTCGCGACGTCCAGACTATAGGACGCATCCGGCACTCTACGCAAGTGCTTTTACTGGATGCGCCACTCGGGAGCTCAAGATTAATTTCTTACAGACTACCTCGATAATTCAATATTTGTAGTTATGACAATATTTTAGCATTTTCTATACTGGTGATTATGAATGAGATTTATTCACTTATTTTAACCATTTGTAACCTTACGGAACATGTGTTGCATTGCTAAAATGATATACCGTTATTTGCACCCATTGTAATGTTACTACCAAGAAATTATCAATGCAACTGTAGCTAATTTGAATTCTGCATACATACGTTATATGACAGCTGACATCTACTGTAGATTTTATTTGAATTATGGAACTGAAATCTTGGTATAGAAAATGGCATATTAGACATTACAATAAAGTTTCCTTAGATGATTCCAATGCTTGGCTTTTAACACTTGTGTCTTATCCATACAAGAACGAAGAACAGGCGTCAAGAACACACAGCGATGCACTAGGAATGTGATCGAGATCATGGACATGGATTTTGCCTAAACGTATTTGTAATGTTGTCAGACTCCCCCCACACTTTATGTACAATGTACACTTTCACCTTCACATGCTTGTATCCATATAAAATGTTCCTATAATACTGTAAGACTTAAGTGTTCGATGGCTACGTCTAATCATGTTGAGTTTATTTATTGCGGAGGCGAGCAAAGAGTACCAGACTCATTTTAAAAGCTTAATAAATATATAATGAAGTGTTACATACATGGTACACATGGATAATAACTAACAACTACAAACACCAATGGCACTTGAAATGTATGTATTTATAGCCTACAATCGCACATACTAAAATACATACAAAAGGAAATGTCAACATAAGAAAATAAATTCCACCCAATATACATAGATGGCTTACGGTATTATTTTTTTATCTTTTTAACCAAAAAAAAAGATTGCAAACTTCACATTAAAAGAGTTGTATATTCTAAGCTGTGGCAAAATATCCCCCTGAAAGAGGGAAATGACTAGTGGGGTTTAATTTAATTTAATTTTTTTTAATCTGTGCTGTCTGATTTCTACCCACACGCCAGATAATCGAAAATCAGCATTTTATAAGTGAAGTGTTCTAAATAAATGTACATTCTGCATGACAAAATGCACAATTTCAAATGAAGTTTACAAATTATACATAACATAGATATTTTTATTTCCATGTGGCTGCTGCTCGCTGGTGGGAGAGCCGCCTTCCTGTACGCAAGTTTCCGTAACAGCGAATTCTGCTTCCATTCGTTTTTCTTGATCTCATTAAAATGCATTTTGATTAACGAGTTCCCCTTATCTAGTCGTTGAGACAGGAAGTGATGTAGGTGACCTGCAACAATTAAGCTTTTTAACGAGAAATGCGTTCATTAACAACCTCATCGACTCAATTTCAAAGCATTAACGGATTGATTTAATTAACACATTTAATTTAAAAATCCCTTGCTACTAAAGCTGTCGTTACTATACCACGAGTTTTATACAATAACACTGGTGTATGAACATCCTGCCCATTTGTTCTCGGCAGCCTTTTTACACTGATCCTGTGGACTTGTTCTTAAAACTTTTTTTTATGTTTTTGCAATTGTTGTTTTTATGATCTTAGGAATTGGATTTTACCTGTTTTTAAAGTATTTTTGAATTGACTGTTTATTGTTAGTTTGGTTTTATTATTATTGTTATCACTATGTTCCTGATTTTGTTTTTTCATATTATGCAGCACCCTGAGAGACCTTGGTGTGAAAGGTGCTGTATTAAATTATTATTATTATTATTATTATTATTATTATTATTATTATTATTATTATTATTATTATTATTATTATTAATTCATCAGTTCGTGCAGCAACCATTTCTAACCAATTGAAGCAGGTGCTAAAATTGCAACCAATGAGAATCCAGTCTCAAGCAAAACTGCTTCAGCCAATAACCTTGCAGCTTACTAGAAAAGGCGTTTCAATCACCTCAGACAGTAGCCAAAAAAAAGCCCATGCAAGGGATGGGGCTCAAAGATACGGCTTGGAGACCATACGGTGCGCCATGAGGTATGTGTGGCTGCAGCCCAAGACCCCTGCATCATCGGCTTGGATTTCCTGCGACAGACAGGCAGCCACCTGGACCTACATAGGGGGCTTCTTCGGCTCCTTGCACCAACTATCCCAGAGGAACAAGATCAATACCGGGGATGCAGCGCCAATCAAGCTGCGGCCCCGTCGACTACCACTGGCCTGGCAAGAAGCAGCAGAGAAGGTCTTGAGGGAGATGAGAGAAGCAGACCTCATCAAGCCGTCGGACAGCCCCAGGGCTGCACCCATTGTCGGTCCTGAAGAAGGATGGCGAGGACTCCTACCCCTTGCTGTGCATCGATGAGTCCTTGGACCTGAAATCTGGCTCCTCGTGGTTCAGCTTGCTGGAACTCCAGAGCAAGTACTGGCAGCTGGAGCTCACCCCAGCAGCCCAGCCCAAAACTGCCTTCTCCACCAGCCAGTTCAGGGTAATGCTGTTTGGACTATGCAACACTCCTGCAACATTTGATGACCTGCTGGTGCATGAGCCAACTTTCGAGGAAGCTCTGTGAAAGGAACTGACCCCCGGTCCAGCCCTCCCATTCCTACTCGACATGGATGCCAGCAATGAGGGGATTGGGGCTGTCCTGTCCCAGCTGTTGCCAGAAGGGGAGCGAGTGGTGGCCTATTTCAGCTGGCCCCTCAGTAAGGCCGAATGTCGGTATTATGTGACCCCAATGGAGCTACTCAGTTGTGGCAGCGGTCCACCATTTGATCTGGAGCGGCCCTAGCCGACTGCTGCAGCCTGCAGTATGCTCACCATGGTTACTGCGGCAGCAGGAGAAAGACCTAGAACTGCAACCGGTACTGCGCTGAATGGAGGACCACCAGTGGCCGCCCTGGGATGAGGTCACACTGTAGTCAGCAGCAATGAAGGGACTGTGGTGGCAACAGAGCAGCCTGGCTATCAAAGACAGAGTCCTGAAGCGGTGGTGGCAAGAACCAGCTGACTGGGAAGAAAGGCAGCAGGTGGTGGTGCCCGACACCCTGAAGACAGCAGAGCTCCAAGCCCACCACGGTACCCCGGTCTCGGGGCACTTCGGGGTCACCAATACCCTCCGGCAGATCCAGCAGGTGTTCTACTGGGGGCTCTGCTGCCAGGATATACTCGACTATTGCAGGCGCTGCAACGTGTGCACAGCGTGGAAGGCCGGTCCTGCATGTGGGGGTCGACATACTGGGGCCCTTTCTGCGCTCTGACTGGGAGAAAGTGGTCAGAAGCTTACGCCATTCCTGACCAGGCAGACCGTTGCTGAAGCCTTGCTGGAGGGCTTCTTCTGCCTCAGGAGCTGCATCCGGACCAGGGGCACAATTTCGAGTCACAGGTGTTCTCGTTGTTGTGCCAGTGCCTGGGCATTCACAAGCCCCGCACCACCCCACTACATCCCCAGAGCGATGTGCTGGTGGAGAGGTTTAACTGCACCCTCTCTGTCTAGCTTGCCATCATAACCGCCAACCACCAGCGGGATTGGGCCGTCCAGCTGCCCCTGGTGCTGCTGGCTTGCTGTTCTGCTGTGCAGGACTCCACCAGCTGTACCCCTGCTCTGTTATGCTGGGCCAGGAGCTTCGGACCATGGCTGAGTTGTTGTTTGCTGACCATCGGATGACCAGGGAGATACCACTGGCCCTGAGTATGCCAGGCAGCTGCAGGACCACCTGCAGAGTGTTCACCACTTTGCTCACAACCAGCTCCAGGTTGCGGGTATCCGCCAAAAGCGGAACTTAACGTTGGCACTTTTGTGCACGGGAGCTGGTCTGGGTCTACACCCCCTGCCGGAAGCAGGGCTGCTGCCCAAAACTGGACAGCACCTAGATACGGCCCTGCCAGGTGCTGGAGCGTGTGGTGGAGGTGGTGTACCGGGTCCAGTTGCCATCTAGTGGCTGGAAGGTGGTACTCCACTGAGAATGGCTGGCACATCCCTATTGGAAAATGCACATGTTTTAATTGTGATATAATTTCAATAATTGCTATAATAATATATTTTAATGTGTTTTAATGCATTTATGTATTTGAAATAAATCGAACCATGCTTAAAATACATACTCACGAACAGTCACATTAAAAACATATTTAAAGCATGATGAAGCATGTTAACAATGTATTAAACTCACGTCATGTTAAATCAAATTCATTATGAAAGTATACTTGAATTTCATTCAGCTTACCTGTATTTTCATGAACATATCACATTGCAGTAGGCTACACAAATACTGAATAGATTGAAACATCCAAACAAACACAAAAACTACATAACAGGTATAATATAGCCTATGATTGATTTGTTTTTCACGGATACATGCAATGAGTGCCACTCTCTATGATATGCTGCATTGTACATTTAATATAGACAGTTGTCTAATTTCGATTGACAGTTCCCACATACTGTAGACACTGATGACACCCACATCTCTGCATTTCTAACTCTCAATATACCTCTTCCAATGAAAGTCCACAATTAATAAAACCTTACACAAAAAACTAAATAAATAACAAAACTAAAGCAGAGAAAGTAGTAGCCTTACCGTAAAACGAGCATACATGTAATAAGAAAAACACTTATCGAAGCTGACAAAGGTAGTAGCCTATTCAAAATGGGATTTGCCTTATTAAAATACGACGAAAAGTCTTAAAGCGCTATTAGGTATGAAACTAGTCAAAAGACCGTTTTAAGACCATGCAAAGCATACCATAAAAATAAATGTATAAAAGAACACTACAAGTGTTATTCTGTAACACCCGTGCATGTTAATGAAAGACCCGGCTGCCACATAAACAAATGAGGAAGGTATTTTGAATGTGTATTTTGAAGCTGTATTTGTATATTAAAATTACTTTATGTCTGTGCAGCTGTGCAATAAATAGATATTGATGAACTTATGAATTCTTCTACCATCTTATCGTACATATTACAAAATCCTCTAACAAATCCGCAAACCCATAACCCTCAAACAATGGAACTAAAATCTCCCAAAAAAACCGTAGATCACAACTATGCAATTGCATTTAAATTTGATTTAATTACCTTAAAAACACAGACAGCTGCATTCGTTACTATAAAAAGAAGCGCAGTCTTTGCTGGAATTCTCGAATGAGCAAGCCATACAAAACAAGACAAACATGCCAAAGTACAAAATATTGTGGGTGCCGTGTGAGTTCTACACAGAAAACCCATTAAACTTGAAGTTACTGTAGCCAAAAATGAAGAATGCATTGCAGACGGTAGTATTGAAATCGATAACTTGTCTGATTTTATTGACGAGAATATTATTTTATGGCGCGTGAAAGGAGTTATCAAAAGATGCTCAGCGAAACTCTTAGACATATCAGGTATAGTATTGGTATTATCTATATTTTAAAATGATTTATGGTCTAGGGACTGGATTATTTTTATTTAATTTGGACTCTTGCTGTTTAATTTCCCCCTCCCCTTTGGTCATGCAGACACTAAAATGTACCTACTAAAGAAAAGGAATGAGATGGCGGAGAAAGGTTGCGACATTCCAGGCAGAAGTCTTTTACCTCAGGAACCTAGCGAACACCAATAGCGTGTACGGGTTTGTATGCATGTATATCTAGATAGTTTTTATTTTTTTTTAATTGCACCAAGACTCCGATTATGTAAGGCGTTTAACAATTTAACATGTTTTTCTGGTCATGTTAGGAGTCTGCTAAAAAAAAAAGACGGTCTTCTGAATAAAACTGATAAACTGCTATCACAAAAAAACTGAGAAACGACGTAAAACGTAAGTAGGCCTATAGATTAAATTGCTGAATATAATTTCTTATTTATTCAACAGTCCCCTCTGGAAAATCCTGACCATTCTTTAGACCAAACCGGTACTGCTTGAAGAGAACAAGTCTTTGAAAAAGGATAGCCTATCTTGCACCTTCAGCAGTTGCTTCAATCTGTAAAAAGTAAGTTGATTTTATAGATATTTTATGTTACAGGGCCTTGTTGTGGTCAATTTGTTTCGCTAATGCAAATGTTTATGTGTTTGTCATTCCACATCTTCCAATAAGTATCTTAAGACTTGAGAAGACTATTAAAAAAACCCAAGGTTTTACTGTAAGTAAAGCCTATAAATGGGATATTACAAAACTACTTTAGAAATGTCACACTCCATAGCAGTTATGCGACATACCCTGTCTGAAGATGTGGTATGTGAACTGCTAAACCTTTCTATCATTTCTATACTGTCCTCTTTATTATTATTATTTTATTATTTATTTCTTAGCAGACGCCCTTATCCAGGGCGACTTACAATCGTAAGCAAATGCATTTCAAGTGTTACAATACAAGTAATACAATAAGAGCAAGAAATACAATAATTTTTGTTCAAGTGTGACAAACCACAATTCAATAATACAGCAGATAATAGTGATAGTTACATCAGGATATGATTAAATAGTGATAGTTACATCAGGATGTGATTAAATACAAAGTACTACAGGTTAAACACTTGGCAGATTACAGTATTCTGAAGTACAGGATTAAATGCAGTAAAATAGGGGGCAGATAAGAGCAAAATAAAGCACATTTAAATGAAGGGTGATAGTGTCCCAGGATACAAACAGAGGAGTTCTACAGGTGCTGTTTGAAGAGATGAGTCTTAAGGAGGCGCCGGAATGTGGTCAGGGACTGGGCAGTCCTGACATCTGTAGGAAGGTCGTTCCACCACTGCGGAGCAAGGGTGGAGAAGGAGCGGGCTCGGGAGGCAGGGGAGCGTAGCGGAGGTAGAGCCAGTCTTCTAGTGCAGGCGGAGCGGAGAGGTCGAGTGGGGGTGTAGGGAGAGATGAGGGTCTGGAGGTAGCTGGGTACAGTCTGGTCAAGGCATCTGTAGGCTAGTACAAGAGTCTTGAACTGGATGCGAGCGGTGATCGGGAGCCAGTGGAGCGAGTGGAGTAGTTGAGTAGCGTGGGCGAAGCGAGGCAGAGAGAACACCAGGCGGGCAGCAGAGTTCTGGATGAGCTGGAGCGGACGGGTGGCGGACACAGGGAGGCCAGCCAGGAGGGAGTTGCAGTAGTCTAGGCGGGAGAGTACCAGGGCCTGGACCAGGAGCTGGGTAGCATAGTTGGTGAGGAAGGGTCGGATTCTTCGGATGTTGCTCAGGAAGAATCGGTAAGTGCGTGCCAGAGTGGAGATGTGCTGGGAATAAGAGAGGCAGGGGTCAAGGGTGACTCCAAGGTTCGTAGCGGAGGAAGAGGGAGAGAGTGTGGTAGATTCCAGAGGAACAGAGATAGAGAGATCAGAGGAGGGGGAGGAGGAGGGAAAGAAAAGGAGGTCAGATTTAGAGAGGTTGAGTTTGAGGTGATGCGAGTGCATCCAGGAGGAAATAGCAGACAGACAGGTAGAGATACGGGAGGAGATGGTGGAGTCAGAGGTGGGGAAGGAGAGGAAAATCTGAGCATCATCAGCATAGAAATGGTATGAGAAACCATAGGATGCGATGAGGGGGCCCAGGGAGCGGGTGTAGAGAGAGAACAGGAGAGGACCCAAGACTGACCCTTGGGGGACTCCAGTTAAGAGAGGGTGAGGTGTGGAGGTTGCTCCACGCCAGGTTACCTGGTAAGTGCGGTTGGAGAGGTAGGAGGAGAACCAGGCCAGAGCAGTGCCAGAGATCCCCAGGTCAGCAAGAGATGATAGTAGAATAGTGATCAACAGTGTCAAAGGCAGCAGAGAGGTCGAGGAGAATTAGGACAGAGGAGAGAGAGGACAGCTCGGGCACACTTAAGTGAGTTGGTGACAGACAGGAGGGCGGTTTCAGTGGAGTGAGCAGAGCGGAAGCCAGATTGGAGAGGGTCAAGCAGAGAGTGGTTGGACAGGAAAGCAGAGAGCTGGCGGTGTACAGTCTGCTCGAGGGTTTTGGAAAGGAAGGGTAGGAGGGAGACAGGACGGTAGCTCTGGAGGGAGGTGGGGTCGAGGGTAGTTTTTTTGAGGAGGGGAGTGATAGAGGCTTTTTTGAAGGCAGGAGGGGAGTGATAGAGGCTTTTTTAATGTGCTTGCATATTTTTTGGATTTTTAAAGTTCACTGTGGCTGATATTCGTGGGATAATGTGAAATAAATTGAATAATGCAGCACATTCTAGAAGATAGTGGTTTTATTATTGTTCATTTAGAAAGTATTCCACAGAACTAGCAGCAGACACATGCTGGATTCTGTAAGAATTAACGTGAAAACAGTTGAATGTTTCGATCTGCAGGAGATCTTGCAGATCGGGATGTTGAACTGTCTGCATAGTGTTTTAATATTTTTTGAGCTAATGGATAGTTTGCGGGCAGGCCCATTACATCTTCTGACCTCATCCTGGACCAAATCAAGACTTTGACCCACCTGCTTATTGCAAATTACAAGCCTAGTGTTGATTGCTTTCTTCTGCTGCCATCAATACTGGGTTTATAATTTTACATCACCTTACCTATTTTTTGTTTGAGTAGCAGATTGAAAAATGTTCTATGAATGGCAATGAATGAATTCTCATGTTTTTGAAAATGTTGGACGTGTAAATAAAAAAGACTAAGTTAATGTATTGATTATTCTGCCTTCACCCAATCGGACTAGCCATTTAATTGTCAATAAGTTTCAGTATTGTTCCTTATCCTTTAACTACCCACCCTTTTTATTGTATTTTTTATACCATTTCCAAACACCCCCTCAATACAATTCCTTTCCCATTAACAAACATGTTAAATGTGTGTTTGCTGATATAATTATTACAATTGTCAATAACTTAATACTCTGTCCAGGTTATTTTATATAGGCTATTAAAAAAGAAATAAGTATGAAGGCATTGACACTTGTGAAAATGGTGATGATAATAAAGTAGTATACTTGGGTCATCAGTAGGCTACTATTTTAACCCAAACATACTTTAAGTATACCACTTTTACAGGACAGCTGCATTTATGTATTGAGATATGAACAATAGCCTACTGCAAATGTTGTAAAATCTTTTTTTTTTTTTAAACAATGAAAGGTAGAGGTAAATATTTGTAGCGTTTTTTTCTTTGGAAACTTAATGGTAGCCTACTTGATGTTTTCCCTCTGAGAGCTGTGCTAGCTGCCTCCTTTCATATAAGTTAATACTCAATTGTTTTGCTGTGATGTTGCTCCGGTCACCCGGCCACGACTGAAACACATTTCTGGAGAAGACTAGAAAAGTTTGTTCGCATCGCACATGCTTGCATTATGATGACGTCATTTTTTGTAAAAAGTGCTCAAATGCCTGCTTTTGAACAGCTGGTTATTTGGCATAGAGCATTAGATACGTGGTTTGAGTGAGCCAGAAGAAAGCGGATTTCTCAGGACTGCGGTTCGAATCTCGAATTCTATACTTATGTTTCACTTTAAAAATATATGTGGTTAAGTAGGCTGGACGCTGCGTGTAAAAATACTGACCCAGAAAGTGTACGATATGTATTTTCTTAAAAAGGGAAAATAATAAAATAACAATCAGCAGTGAAAAAATAAAAAAATAAAGTATTAACATTAATGGTAATGATAATAGCCATAGAAGTACAGGTATAAACATATTTAAAACAGGGAAACTATAGTAAAACAGTGCTAAAAAGTAAAAATAGTAAAATAAGCCGTAGCTATAGTCAAGAGCATATATTATTATATTATTATATCACTATCCTGTGTAGTCTACTACGAAGTGGCTGTCGTAGTTACTCTATATTACCATTTCATATTTTTGTTTTTCTTTATGGCTACTTATTGTTGGATTGACTGATATGTATCACAGTAATTACTAAGAAATTCCAATGTATATGTCTAACAACAAATATTGCACTCAGCAAATATACTGGGTTCAGGAGTTAGGAATCTATCATCCACCTAATATACCTATATAGCCTAACAAATGTGTCCATTTCATTTTTTTTAACAACGTTACATAATTCATTGCTACAAGAGTGTGTTGCGCTAGTGTCTGGAATGATCGCCATAAAATAATATAATAGAATCCTACGCAAGCCACTCGCAGTGTCGAATGTTATCCTATGCAGGCCACTCACAACTTATATTACAGTCAAATGCAAATAATTAATATATCCACCCCCAATGGACTTTACCAGTGGAATTGTTAGCGGTAATAAATTGAAATTAAAAGCTAACACAACAGCGACAGCTGGAGACGGACTGGTCCACTGAGACGAGTGGTCCACTGAGACAGACTGGTCCGAGTGGTCCGGACCACTGTGACGTCACAGCGCTGAGTGGTCCGGACCACTGTGACGTCACAGCGCTGAGTGGTCCGGACCACTGTGACGTCACAGCGCTGAGTGGTCCGGAGCAAAGGCCACAGAATGCTACAATCCTGTCTCCTTTCCCATCTGGACAGTGGGTTATGCAAGTTATTTGAAATACAAGACCGGTGACGTTGTCCTTAATTAAAGCGGGTGGTCAGCTTCTAATCAATCTCTGAACAAACATTTTCTGATCTCTTGGTTTGTGGCGTAACAGGTAAGATGTTTGCTCATAACTGCTGGTTGTAGGTTTGAAACCAGATAACAACTATGACAACTAATTAAAACATGATTTGACATAATATGTGTGTGCCTATATAGTAACAATACTGGATAATTTAAAGATAAATTCAATGAAATGTGTTGTGGTTATTAGTGATACACTTTCTTATATACAATGTATGTGATTTCTGTGCAATTATTTCAATATATTATAAATACAATTATTGTACATTTATTGCAGGTTTACAATTTATTATCAATATAATACAGATATGTGATTACACTCTATTTAAATTGCATTGACATTTAATTTTGAATATGTTTAAGTGTATATTTATATTGTGATCTCACTGAAATAAAAACACATCGACAGGTTATGTAATGCAATTTTAATGTAATGCAATTTACAATTGCATTACATTATATTTATATTGCATGGACATGCAATCTTATTGAAATCATAACACATTGATAGGCTCTTACAAGAGCAATTTCAGTGTAATGCCATTGCATTTAAGTTGTATTGACATTTGTTTTTAAATACACGTAGAACTTTGATAGTTTAATTAAATCAAAGTACTTTGATAGGTTGATAATATTGTAATATCAATCTCATGCCAATATGTTTATATTGTAGTGATATTTTATTTTAAATATAAGTAGGAATATATTATTGTGGTGATTACATTGGCATACAAATACATTTACTGGCTAATTTAATACCAATATCAATGTGGTGCTAATATGTTGATCTCGTATTAACATTGTATTTATTATTATTTATTTCTTAGCAAACGCCCTTATCCAGGGTGACTTAGAATTGTTACAAGTTATCACATTATTTTTACATACAATTACCCATTTATACAGTTGGGTTTTTACTGGAGCAATCTAAGTAAAGTACTTTGCTCAAGAGTATAGCAGCAGCGTCCCCCCACCTGGAACTGAACCCACGACCCTCCGGTCAAGATTCCAGAGCCCTAACCACGACTCCACACTGCTGCCCTATTTACAATGCCTTTAGAAATGTATTCATATTGTGATGAATTGGCATTTTAATTGTCATAAAGGTATATTTACAGTGTTATACGCATGATTTAACATATTTAAAATGCATTAGCATGCTAAGAATATTGTATTACAAATGTGTTGCCATTTTCTTTCAGTTGTATTACTGAAGTAATTCTATATTACATGAAAAATCGCATTAAAATTTCAATTAAAATGTGTACATTTCCAATAGGGATACCAAGGCGCTTTCCAGTCCCCAAGCAGGGCAGGGACCTAGACCCACCATCACCCAGGACGCCAGTACCATCGCCTGGGACACCAGCACTATCGGTCAGGGGCAGCCCTGATGGAAGCCCTGCATCTCCCCCGCAGCGGCCTGCAGACAGGGGTAACCCTGCCATCATCGACTATCGTTGGCCAAAACAGCAGCGGTGCCCCCTGTTTATTTACGGGACTTTGAGCATCTCTTCAGGGATGAGAGAGCTAAGGAGGCTGAGAGAATGAGAACTATCTGAGCTGCGGTAGCAACAGATGGGGGTGTGGCCTCTGGACTGTGTATGTGTGTGTGTGTTGTATCATTTATTGGTTGTTTCCTGTCTGTGTTTTTATCAGTTGTCTTCAGTGCTTTATTTGAATAAATGTATCCAAATGTTTATTATACCGTCTGTGTCGTCTAAACGGGATACTGATAATCAGGATTTCTGCTTAAATGGGATACAACTCTGGGAGACAGTTCTTCCCAATGCTATTTATGTAGTTTAATTGGGACGTCACTTTATCTAATTGGGATACAGTATTTTCAAATGATGAACGGAGATCGCTTTTCAGAGCAAGACAGGTTTGCGTAGCACAGTGCAGTGAGGCATTGACCACGGAGCATGTTGGTGTCCAGTCTGCTTCAGAGCCAGATTGTCATTGTCCGTGTTTGCTGTGACAGAATTGATGTTCTGTTCGAGCGTGTGGAAGCGACATCGTGGGAGAAGTACAGTCGTGGACAAGTACAGCGCAGTTAGAAGCAGAAAGGAGGAATTACATCTTTAAATTAAATCTGGAGTTGCTTTAATCAGAAAACATTGCAGCTTAAAGCCTTACAGCTGTGTGTATTTTTCTGATAACAAGCTGAAACTCAGAGCAGCTGATTCAAATTCCGCAGCGTTCTGAGACACGGGGGAGGGGCGGAGCCCGCAGCACTAGCACAAACAAACAAAAGGCAGGCAGTCTTCCCAGCAACAGCGTGTGGAAGCGACATCGTGGGAGAAATACAGTCGTGGACAAGTACAGCGCAGTTAGAAGCAGTTTGAAAGCAGGTTGACAGCTTGTGGCAGGCTGGCTCGCAGTGGTGAGGTGTGATGACGTCATGGACCAGGAAGTACAGAAACCAAACAATGGATGGGCGGGTGAAGCTGAATGCAACTGCATTTAGCGTATTTAATAAATAAACAAACAAAAGATTTAAACAAAACAGAAAACAGAAACCAAAGGGCACGAGGGCCAAACAAATAGACAGACAAACAAATAAGTGTCGTGCTGGCTAATCCAGCACGTTTTAGCAATTGTATTGTCTCCTTGCTCTCTCTCCTCTCTCCGCTCTCCGCTCTCCGTACTCTCCTCTGTACACTCAACCCCTGCAGAACGGACAGCTGCAGCTTCTTATACTCTGGCCGAGGGGTTAACTAGTTGTTAATTATCTTATTACCCCTCAGCCAGAGTCTGCACGCGTTTGGTAAGGATGCATAAATAATCAGTAGCTGATCAGTCATGCATCCTCACGGGGTTTTTAAATATAAAAAGCAATAACAAAAGACGCGGTGCTTTTATCTGTGCCACAAACAAAAATACAAATAATAATACATAGGGGCGGGACACTCCGCCCCACAGCTGCAGAAGCTAAACTAAACTTCCACAAAAAAAAAACAAAAAAAAAAACATGGTCTTCAAGCCAGTAATCTGTGACAACTGCATGATGTGGGAAATCCGAGAAAACCCAACAGAGCTCAACCAAGTTTGAGTAAAGTGCTGCATGATCCAGGACTTGCTTCAATGATTAAGCCTGCTAGAAAAGGAGCTGGAGGAATGAGACAGCAACAGGAACTTGAGTAGCTGACACACCCACAATTCATGGAAGTCTGCACCCCTAGCAGACTGAAAGCCACCAGGGAGATGGAAGAGAGTCGAAACAGCTGGGTTCAGATAGGAAGAAGCAGGGAAAAAAAGAAACTTCGTCAAACACAACAACCAGAAATCCAGACATCCAACAAATTTGAGCCACTTCAACATTTAGATGACCAAAACCAACATCAAGAGAATGAAAGAAACAACATCCAGGACCCTATAAACAGTGCTGACCAGGCAGCAAAAAGAAGGGAGGTCATGATTGTTGGGGACTCCATATTGAGAAACACAGCAAGTTCAGTTCACAGTTTGGACCCCCTTACTACAACAGTGTGCTGCCTTCCAGGAGCCTCTGTCAAGCACATCACTGAGAATGTGGATAGGCTCCTAGAACGAACAGGAGACGACCCAGTAGTAGTCGTCCACATCGGTACAAACAACATTGGAAGAGACAGGCCAAGATCCCTGCAAAACAAATTCAGAGATCTAGGAAGGAAATTAAAAGACAAGACCAAAACTGTGGTATTTTCTGGGATACTGCCGGCACCTTGCAAAGGACCATATAGACAGCTGGAAATACAAAATCAAAATGCATGGCTAAAATCGTTGTGCACACAGGAAGACTTCACCTTTCTTTAACATTGGAGCACATTCTACAACAAGGACTATCTATATAGGTGGTTCGGACTGCATGTAACAGAAAGGGAACCAATCTGCTCGGAGAAAGGATCCTTGAGGAGGCCCAGAAGCATTTAAACTAGAAAGGAAGGGGGGAGAAAACAAAAAAAAACAGAAGGGAGACCACATCAAAACAAGGTCAACAACTCAGGTAAGACAACTATTAAATGTATTTATCTTAATGCTAGAAGTCTCAGAAACAAAATGTTAGAACTTGAAGCTACTGCACTAACAAGTAACTACGATGTGATAGGTGTTACAGAAACTTGGTTATCTGAGAGTGATGGAGACGAATATAATATTAGTGGGTACACATTGTATAGGAAAGACAGGCAGGACAGAAGAGGTGGAGGGGTAGCACTATACATAAGAAATAGTCTTGAAACCCAGATGTTAAATCAGGACAAAGAAAACAATGCAGAATCAATATGGGTCAGAATAATGGACAAAAATTCAAAGGGCATAATAATAGGAATAGGATATGCTATAGACCGCCAAATTCAGATGCTGAGCAAAATAATCTGTTATACAATCACATTCGAAATGCGTGTAGAAAAGGAGAAGCCATACTAATGGAGGATTTCAACTTCCCCCGTATAAAATGGGAGAACCCGGTGGGGAGCACGACGGATGAAATTGAAATGGTGGAAATGACAAATGACTGCTTCCTAACGCAATTTGTCAAGGCACCGACTAGAGGGGAGGCATGCCTTGATTTAGTCTTTTCAAATAATGAATTCTAAAAGAATTTAATCTATTCAGTCTTGAACAAAGAAGACTATGCGGTGATCTGATTCAAACATTCAAAATCCTAAAAGGTATAGACAATGTCGACCCAGGGGACTTCTTTGACCTGAAAAAAGAAACAAGGACCAGGGGTCACAAATGGAGATTAGATAAAGGGGCATTCAGAACAGAAAATAGGAGGCACTTTTTTACACAGAGAATTGTGAGGGTCTGGAACCAACTCCCCAGTAATGTTGGTGAAGCTGACGCCCTGGGATGCTTCAAGAAGCTGCTTGATGAGATTCTGGGATCAATAAGCTACTAACAACCAAACGAGCAAGATGGGCTGAATGGCCTCCTCTCGTTTGTAAACTTTCTTATGTTCTTATGTTTGGCAAAATATGCAGTAATTCCAAACACTGCTTTGCTGTCCTGCGTCTTTGAGATCCATTTGCAATGTGTATTGGTGTAACAAGAATATCTTAGAAAAACATGTGACTTATAGTAACTGGAGTGCAGGCAGACAGCCTGGCGCTGTGAGCTGTCAAGGATGATTGATGGGCTATCAGGAGGCTCATTGAAACAGTAGAAATGTCAACAGACCGCTCACTTGAGGAATGCAGACTGATATAATCAAACTTCAATACTTGGCTGCAAGTCCCAACTGATAAATACAAATAATAATAATATGTTTTATATATGACAGTATTTTATCTCGCAAATTTTTTCAGCTACGCGATTCTTTCTTTGTCAGGGTAATTAGTACATATATTTAGGAAAAGTCACAACTCCATATCTTAAACACACACCACAATTTAAATTTAAATTCCAAAAACAGTCAAAAGGACTGCCTTGGTCGTTCTAGTGTTAACATTTAATCATAATGTGATGTAATTTCATTATTATTCTTTTCGTTTAGAAACAAAAAAGTGTGACTAAGGTTGTCTCAAATGCCTCTCATTTAATTGGGACAGCCTCTTATACTTTTACTTCTCCCGAGGAGTCCCGATAAAGCAGCACCAGCTGTATTTATGTCGGCTTGTCTTCACTCAGGTCCACCAGGACTGTATTTGGGTAGTGTGGTGACCTGGTGGTGTGGTCTTGTCACAAGTGCCTATAATTAGTTGGGGTTGTGCACATTATGTTTTGCTTTTGTATTTATTATATTGATTTGGTTTCATTTGCACTTGCTATGTTTCACACTTTATTTTATTTACTACCCAAAATGAGGCACTTTTGTTGCTTATTTTGTATTGCTGTGTTTAAGTTATTTATTGTTAAGTTTGTGTTATTATTTGTAATACAGCTCAGGTAAATAGAATGAGAAAATAGTCCAATCCCCCAAAGTCTAAATGCAGCCAGGTGTTATCCATTTGCACCAATTAACTATCATTGACAGTCCATTATGAAAAGGGAACTAAAAGTACAAAAAGGAGCGTGTGGTTCCAGGAGGAATCAAACTGAGGACACAGGAAGTTGGCCATCTTGAGAGAGACAGACCTGCATGGTAACAACAAGGATTATTTGGAACTCTAAAGGGAATACAGAAGGATAAAGACACAGCAGCCTGATGGAAGGAAGGACCGGTCAGAAACTGAGAGCAAAGCCGAGTATTAATTCTTGAATTATGATGTTGAATAGTGATGGGAAAAGTGAAACCACTGAACCCTCTGAATCATTTGGTTCGCAAAAAGATTCACTGAGCTGAAGCACATGAAGCGCTTCATGCTTTTTAGTGCCATCTCTTGGTAGATCTGCACAACTCAATACATTGAGAGTAAAGACAGCCTCCTGTCTCCAGAGAGAAGGCTTTTATTAGAGGACAATTGCACTGATGCTCAGAGAAGGCAATGTGTTATAGAGTGACATTTCATACACTTTTGACATGCAATATCAAAGCAATTTCATTTTTCATTTTCTTGGTTAATTGGGCATCTATAAATTAAACAATCGTTTCAGAATAAAGGAATATTTCAGTGCTTTTTCTAAAGACAGAGCTTGGCTGTTGCTTTTATCGAAATTGCCTGGAATATTTATTTTACATATCAACCACACATGCGATTAACCAATAAAACCTTCTTAAATAATCATACTAGATATATAAAACCAAGCTCTTGTTGCTTGAAATAAGAGACAGCGTAATTTGATGACTTCAGCAACCATAGCGTGTAAGATGGTGGAATAAGTAGGATATTTTGATTCATGCTTTACAAGCAGATTCTTCAGTGGTGCGTGTAGTATAGCTCCAGGGCAGCAGTGTGGAGTAGTGGTTAGGGCTCTGGACTCTTGACCGGAGGGTTGTGGGTTCAATCCCCAGTGGGGGACACTGCTGTTGTACCCTTGAGCAAGGTACTTTACCTAGATTGCTCCAGTAAAAACCCAACTGTATAAATGGGTATTTGTATGTAAAATAATGTGATATCTGTATAATGTGAAATAATGTTAAAGTTGTAAGTCGCCCTGGATAAGGGTGTCTGCTAAGAAATAAATAATAATAATATAGCTATAGAGAGGTAGAAAATAGTAGTTCGAATCCCTGCCGTTTCCATTTTTAAAGAAATTGTGTACTCTGTATCCTTTATACACTTATAATAGATCACGTTTGTTTTTTGTTTTTTTTTACCAATAATAGTTCTGTTTGTACATACTTAATGCTTTTGTTTGTTGTTATTTAAAAAAAAAAAAAAAAAAGTTCTTTTCAGCTTGACTGAAACACCACACTGTGAGCACTGCTGACAAAAAGAGTACGTATTGGGTACAAAAAAAATAGTTTCCTTCCTATCAGCTCCTGCTAAACGCTGTTTATGGGTCACATGACCTAGTGGTTCAATGAACCACATGAAGCTTTGCTTCGTAACACTGTTTGCTTCAATTGGTTCATGTGGGGTCGAATCA
The DNA here is from genome assembly GCF_902713425.1 of Acipenser ruthenus. Classification (NCBI taxonomy): domain Eukaryota; kingdom Metazoa; phylum Chordata; class Actinopteri; order Acipenseriformes; family Acipenseridae; genus Acipenser; species Acipenser ruthenus. The sequence goes on from NC_081194.1 coordinate 80,913,398, forward strand.
GCTGAGGCTTCAGTCCCATCATTACTGTTGAAGCAGCGTTTTTTGATTAAAATAAGACTATTAATATCACGCAGAGGACTGTGTGGCGTTTGACAATTGATTCAGAAGTAATGACACTTGGCGGAAACATTTATAGTTCCCGTTATTAATTGTGGTTTATGACATGTTGTTGTACTGCTTCCCTTCAAGGAACCCCCCTCCATGACTGACGCTTTGGAGGAGCAAACCGGCACCAACTGAGGGATGGACTGCCAGCTCTCTCACACCGAGACAGGAAGTCCTACCCTACTTAAGTATCAGTGGCTGGGTCGGAAGACCAAATAAGAGTAGGGAGGGCTGAGATGGGGGGTGTAGGTAGTGAATGACCAGGGACACAGAGGGAGTGTGGACATCAAGTGCTCTTTGTTCTTCCACTGCAGGATCCTGTGTCGTGGTGCTGGAGAGGGGGGAGCGACAAACAAATGGATAAGGAGGTTCTTGGGTCGGTCACCTTCAGCTTTACCTTTCCTTGTTGGTGTTTCTACCGGGACAGTGTTTGGCAACTTGGACTAAGTACAGGACCTACAAACAAAAGAGTTTTCTAGGACTTTTGAGGCCCAGGTGAATATACTGGAACTATCTTTTCACCAAACTGCTGCTTATATTGTTCGGGACTGTGTTGTAGTAATATAGTGTGTGGAGTTGAATAATTGTACAAATAATATCCCCCTGAAGTCACAAGTAGCCTATTAACAATGGAAGGTTTTAGGTGTTTTTAGAATAGGTTTTACATTTAAATATCGTGCATGGTGGATTGAAAGGGGGGATTTTGCAATTATCTTATAAAATAAGTTGTATTCAATTGTATAATTTCCTGTAATAAAGAAATCATTATTTTTACTTAGCTGTTTGTGTGGTTTCTGTACACTCATTGGGAAGGGCCGGGTGGCCAGTTCGAAAACAACCTCTGGGCAAAGGGTTATAAAGATAATTATAAAAACTTATACTCACTTGGAATTAATAGTATTATACCCTGACAGTCTGTCATGGGTTCCAGAGAAAGGGAGTGTAATAAAGAGCATGTTGTGTTAAACTGCATTCCTGACAAGCGTCTTCACTGCAATACTATACGATAAAGAGCATGTTGTGTTAAACTGCACTCCTGACGAGCGTCTCCACTGCAATACTATATGATAAAGAGCATGTTGTGTTAAACTGCACTCCTGACGAGCGTCTCCACTGCAATACTATATGATAAAGAGCATGTTGTGTTAAACTGCACTCCTGACGAGCGTCTCCACTGCAATACTATACGATAAAGAGCATGTTGTGTTAAACTGCATTCCATACGAGCGTCTCCACTGCAATACTATACGATAAAGAGCATGTTGTGTTAAACTGCACTCCTGACGAGCGTCTCCACTGCAATACTATACGATAAAGAGCATGTTGTGTTAAACTGCACTCCTGACGAGCGTCTCCACTGCAATACTATACGATAAAGAGCATGTTGTGTTAAACTGCACTCCTGACGAGCGTCTTCACTGCAATACTATACGATAAAGAGCATGTTGTGTTAAACTGCACTCCTGACGAGCGTCTTCACTGCAATACTATACGATAAAGAGCATGTTGTGTTAAACTGCACTCCTGACGAGTGTCTCCGCTGCAATACTATACGATAAAGAGCATGTTGTGTTAAACTGCACTCCTGACGAGCGTCTCCGCTGCAATACTATATGATAAAGAGCATGTTGTGTTAAACTGCACTCCTGACGAGTGTCTCCGCTGCAATACTATACGATAAAGAGCATGTTGTGTTAAACTGCATTCATGACGAGAGCACTAAATCGTACGCGCCTGAGTGGCGTTTTAACAACAGCTTTCATGTGTCTCTTACTTCCATAGTCAGAAATTCAAAAATGATTTCATATTTTTTTTTTCACTTGGAATACCACTGAAGAACCATATTCATCAGTTCCACATTTATTCATAAGAACGACAGCTTATATTAAACTTGTTTTAATAAAGCTATTTAAATAATAAATCTTAGGCAGAAACTAAAACTTCTGATATCGATGTTGGCAAACCACAGGTTTGGTTGGCAGGTGGGAGGCAAGCAATGTAAATTGTAACAAACAATATGCTGTTAAATTAATGTTGCATGTACATCTTGGTAAAAAAAAAAGTGCTCTGGCATACTCTCTGTGTGTTTTACTCAGTACTTCGACATTTGAGGCTGATTATGTTTTTTAAAAAGACTTTTATCTAGTAACCAAGTATCTGTGTTTTTGCTAGTCATTGACCACCAACCTTCCTAAATATGAAAGTTTCTCAGATTTTGAACAATGGAAAATTGCCAGCATGAAGACATATGTCAAAACAAAGGCTAGTCTTGAGGTTATTTATGTAGTTTGGATTGCTATCCTTTCTACTTGCCTGTACTCCAGGTAGTACTGGGATGCACGAATAAATGCAGAACAACTGTGGTGAGGAATATGTGACCTGCTTTACCCCGCTCTGACTCCATGCTTATTAATTAACATGGAATAGGCAAATATATATGCAGCATATTTTAATGAGAGACCTGTCTTACAAGTGCAGTAATCCATGTGTTAGGATGGGACGCTTACTGCCCAATTTACCCCACTCTGGCCCCTTTGTTCACCCTATATTTTAGTATGCTTAATCTCCCCATCTTTGAAAAAATGTAAAATATGTTATTGAGCTGTTTGGAACTGCTAAGACTGGTAATTTGGAATGATAAGTATCCCACATCAAATCATACAAAGTTATACATGTATTTAACCCTGTAATGCCCATTTCTGTATCCCATATGACACAATGCTTAGCTACCCCTCTTTTAACTCCAGCCTCACAAGACAGAATTTTTCATATGCAGTACATTATGTTGCCGAACAGGGAAATATAAACCTTTTTTTTTTTTGTAATTTAAAATGCATTTATAGAGCGTCTTAACCGAAACTGACCAGTGGTTCAAGGAACAGAAGAAATGCTTGTATGAAGATGCTACTTGTGCATGTTCTGTCCTCCCCATGTGCCCATGCTTCTGGACAGACCAGCTATGCTACTGTATCAAGAAGCCTCAAGTGAGATGGGTGTTCCCATAAAGATTTCCAGTACAGTATATATTGTTATCAAATAGAATGGGGTTATGATATTATAAAACTGCCATTTTGGGATACAAACATATAGCTTATCCAATGCCTGTTCTTCATATATACTCAAAATCAGTGTTGAAGTGCTGTTTCAGTTTGAGATCGACAGTGCATCAGGTCTTAACATGCATACGTGTTGTCACTGTCTCAGCATCCCCAGTCTGTATGTGCTGTTTCAGTTTGAGATCGACAGTGCTGTAACGAGGTGTTACTTTATCTGTATATATTTTTCTTTGGGTGTGATTTTCTGTGTTTTCTTATTTTGTTTTGATTTATTTAAGTTATTTTAATATTGTTTTTTTCATTATTTAAATTATTGCGCGCTTTCGTTTTTTATCTAATGTAACCTTATCTCTACCTTGCTTCCCATGTTAAATGATGGCGAATTGGTTGCCCTGGAGACCTGATGCACTCTTTTGCTGATTGGTGCTGCTCCACCAATCTCTGTGCTGATTGGTGCTGCTTCACTAATCTCATGCTGAATCTCTCCACAGCTTCTTTTTAAAGGAGCTTTTGTTTGGAAGAGGGGAGGCCGGCCATTCTATACAGGAGCCCTTGAGCTGGGAGAATGCACCTTTTCTCTGGAACAAAGGTGGTAGACTTTGGATATATATTTTGGTAGTTTAATTGGAGAGCATCTGCCAACTGCTATGTAACTGCCTGTATTATTGAAGTACTTATCCACTATTGTGTTTTATAAGGTCAGCCACTCTCCCACCACAGGTGCTCCTCAGGTACTGCCATATGTATTATTATTATTATTTATTTTAATTTATTTTACATATGCATGTTAACTATTTTAAAATGTGTATTTGATTTAATGTATTTGCATTGTTTTTTAATATTTCACTGTATTTCATGTATTATGTATTGTTCCTCACTATCTTGTAAAGCGTTTTGTGATGGTGGTCCGCTATGAAAGGCGCTATATGAAATAAAGATTGATGGATTGATTGATTGATATGATAATGAACTGGAAAGATTCTTGTTTCAGTTAAATGGCTCTGTACTGATTTTTATAACTTTGAAAGTCCTGTATTTGGAATATAAACTACTTTTGAAAGTTATTATTATTATTATTATTTATTTCTTAGCAGACGCCCTTATCCAGGGCGACTTACAATCGCAAGCAAATACAAATACATTCAAGTGTTACAATACAAGTAATACAATAAGAGCAAGAAATACAATAATTTTTGTTCAAGTGTGACAAACCACAATTCAATAATACAGCAGATAATAGTGATAGTTACATCAGGATATGATTAAATAGTGATAGTTACATCAGGATATGATTAAGTACAAAATACTACAGGTTAAACACTTGGCAGATTACAGTATTCTGAAGCACAGGATTAAATGCAATAAAATAGGGGGCAGATAAGAGCAAAATAAAGCACATTTAAATGAAGGGTGATAGTGTCCCAGGATACAACAGAGGAGTTCTACAGGTGCTGTTTGAAGAGGTGAGTCTTAAGGAGGCGCCGGAATGTGGTCAGGGACTGGGCAGTCCTGACATCTGTAGGAAGGTCGTTCCACCACTGCGTAGCAAGGGTGGAGAAGGAGCGGGCTCGGGAGGCAGGGGAGCGTAGCGGAGGTAGAGCCAGTCTTCTAGTGCAGGCGGAGCGGAGAGGTCGAGTGGGGGTGTAGGGAGAGATGAGGGTCTGGAGGTAGCTGGGTACAGTCTGGTCAAGGCATCTGTAGGCTAGTACAAGAGTCTTGAACTGGATGCGAGCGGTGATCGCGAGCCAGTGGAGCGAGCGGAGTAGTGGAGTAGCGTGGGCGAAGCGAGGCAGAGAGAACACCAGGCGGGCAGCAGAGTTCTGGATGAGCTGGAGCGGACGGGTGGCGGACGCAGGGAGGCCAGCCAGGAGGGAGTTGCAGTAGTCTAGGCGGGAGAGTACCAGGGCCTGGACCAGGAGCTGGGTAGCATAGTTGGTGAGGAAGGGTCGGATTCTTCGGTTAGTGATTTATACATCTGTTTTAAGTATTATACCAGTTCTATTTTATTAGTTTCAAGTATTCTAACTTTCTTTTGTTTCTGCTGTGCTGAGACTCTTTAAGGGAACTGATTTTTGAGAGTAGATTTCTATCTTGTTACTGTATTGAATTTAGACTACTACAGTGGTGTGCTGCACTTTTTCGTGTGTGAATTATTTTTTTATTAAATTACTTTAGAAAGTTAGATTTTTCTTATTTGTTTGAAGTATTAATTTAAAACATTTTACTGTATGTCATTGTTGCTTTTGGGATTGCTTGAAACTGAATTGATTGTGAGTTACATTTAACATTTTATTGTGTCTATTCAGTACCTGAAACTTAAACTTTTTCAGTTTTAAAGGTAATACTTGAACTTTCCAGAAATTAAATTATTGCTATTGCTATTAATTATCTTAACTGCACTCGGTTGTAAACTTTGGAGTTAATTAAGGACTTTACTGTTTTGACATCCTATCAGTCACTGATGTTCTGTCCAGTTAATTACCTGTGTGGGAGATAATTAGAGGTCCCTTACCTAAATTGAGGGTGGCGTAGTCGAAACCTACAACTTTTAAATTAACGTGTTTGGTAAATAAACAAACAAATAGTAGTGCCACTTTACAGTGCATCAGGTCTTAACATGAATATGTGTTTTCAAGGTCTCAGCATCCCTAGTCTGTATGTGCTGTTTCAGTTTGAGATCGACAGTGCATCAGGTCTTAACATGCATACGTGTTTTCAAGGTCTTAGCATCCCTAGTCTGTATGTGCTGTTTCAGTTTGAGATTGACAGTGCATCAGGTCTTAACATGCATACGTGTTTTCAAGGTCTTAGCATCCCTAGTCTGTATGTGCTGTTTCAGTTTGAGATCGACAGTGCATCAGGTCTTAACATGAATACATGTTTTCAAAGTCTTAGCATCCCCAGTCTGTATCAAAGCACATCTTGGGCCACAGTGCTGTCCCACTTTCCACACCACATGTGATGTTACCAGCAGGAATTAGAGATTCGGAAACAGATGCTGCAGTTCAAGCACTAAAGCACACATTTATTAAACAAACAGAAACCAAATAAACAGGCATGAGGGCCAAAATAAAAGGTTTAACAAAAGACTGGGCATTCACCTTCATTACCCTGGACAAACCAGTTCACAACTCACACCACAAACACTCACCCCAAACTCCTCCAACAAACAAAAGATTTCTGGCTTTCTGACAGGGACAGATTTAACCCCATCCCTGCCAACCTTACATTCCCACACACACACACTATTTACATTTAGGGCTTAGCCCTGCCACAGTAGGTAGGTATGTATGTGTGTATGTATGTATGTACTGGGAGTGTTTATTTGTGTATCAGCTGGAAAGAAAAAAGTCTAATTCAAACTCTGGAGGCCATTTCAATTTCACACTGTTTCCAATTGAAAATATTGGACGTCCACCAAAGTATTTCTATAGAAAGACAAATCTGTCCACAAAACTAGTAAGTGACTTAGCTTTTTCCATCCCTACCATAAGCAATCCAAGATGGCTGCCAAACAAAACTCAGAGCTAGATTATAAATGCCTGTTCTGTTGTGACATCACTCCTCACTCTGGGGAGTGTATTCCAATGCCAGAGTTCTTCTGTTATGCTGGTAACACTGACGGAGCTCAACTTTGGCTTAAGGAGAGAAACACAAGGTTTTCATAAGCACATTAATCTTCAAAGGAGGACCTGTCAAAAATAGGCACTACCCCTATGCCTGACATAACAAAGGCCCATCCTAGTTTGTGAGCTTCAGTTTAAAAGGAGATCATCTTTACACTGACATTCTTTAAATGATCTAGCACTGGGGTTTCCTGCAAATAAAGCCCCTCATTGAAAGCCTCTCTTTGCAGGCACAAGGTTTGGTTATTGTGTTTATTATTTTTTTTCTGAATAATTACAGATGTGTTAACACTTGTTCAAAACCGTTCACTTTACAAAACAACCTTTTAAAATACCCTGTTGATCTGTCAAAACATGACTTTTCTGAGCCAATTTTCATCAGTTACTTTGAAGAATTGGGAGTTATTTATTTTCTTTAGACCTATAACATCTAATAACTAGAACATAATTGCTGACCCAAAAAGAACCATATGCCAGTATCATTTGATTCATTTCGCAACAGTATATATTAGCACCTGTGTTACTAATATATAGGCAAAGATCGACAGCCTGACAACCCAATGATTTCCATTACACGAGAGTAGATATTAAAACTTCATGCTGATTTGAACTCGGCTCTCGCCAAGATAAGCACCAACTAAGACGTAGCTTTACAGTAAACTAATGTGATCCATATGCGTCTCCATCCATTTACGTTTCCTTCCATATGATGATGTAGATATCCTTCTGTCTGGTGTTAATGGCTGAAGTGTAATGCTGGCTCCAGGGATCAGCTTATTTTGCCTCCCTGGCGCATCAGCACACACAACGGCTGCGATGCTGGCTCCGGGGATCAACCAAAGTGCGGCCTCCCCAGCGCATCAGCATGACAACCGTCTGGATTGAGCTAAGTAGGGTACATCTCTGGGGTTTTCAAGTGGGCACCTTCCATCCTCAGTGTTTCGTCGACTAGCCCACGACACCTCAAGAGGGCTCGACGGTGATTCTGGCGTCCCAGCATCACCCCCCTCCGTCCCCCACTCAACTCAGCCCAGCTTACTTACCTGTCCCCAGCCAGAATCTTTCCGTCTCAACCACAGCCAGTTGCTGCTCCTCTCTGCTGCTTCAGATAAGTTCTTCACTGTGCGACGCAACTCTTGGCCACTGAATCCGACGTCTCTGAGAAACCGGGTTGTAGAGTGTGCCACAAATCCTCGACAACCCACTTCCACTGGGTAAACCCGAACTCTCCATCCTCGCTGTTCCGCTTCAGTGGCTAGTTGAGCATACCGCAGTTTCTTCCTCTCATACGCCTCATCTACAGCGTCCTCCCATGGCACTGTTAACTCTACCAGGTGAACAAGGCGTGCTGATCCAGACCACAAGACAATATCTGGTCGAAGGTTAGTGGTGGCAATCTCAGGTGGAAAAATAAGCCGTTGACCAACATCTGCCAGCATATTCCAGTCTCTAGCAGCTTCCAGTTGTCCTGGGCGAGGATTGGTTTTAACACCTTTTCTTGGTGGTTGCTCTCCTGGGCGGAGGAATGTTGTCTTTTGTGTGTAATGTTTTGATGGAACAGGTGGCAACTTATTGGTCATGTTACGCTTGTCTTCCAATGCTAAGGCCAAACATCGCAGCACCTGGTCATGGCGCCAAGTAAACCGTCCTTGGCTAAGAGCCACCTTACATCCTGTCAAAATGTGCCTTAATGTTGCAGGTGATGAACACAAAGGACATGAGGGATCCTCTCCTACCCAGAGGTTTAGGTTCTGTGGTGATGGGAGAACATCATATGTTGACCTGATGAGGAAACTGATCCTGCTCTGTTCCATTGACCATAGGTCTTGCCAGCCAATCTTGCGTTGTTCCACACTCTCCCATCTCATCCATTCTCCCTGTTTGGCCTGGGAAATGGCCTTTATACACCTCATCCTCTCCTCCTGCTTTTGCACCTCGTTGACTACCAGCTTCCTTCTTTGAGCTGGGGCCGCCTTGTGCCATGTTGGAGGAGTTGAACTGAAACCAAGACCCCCTCTTCCATGCTGAACTTGCCCCATGATATCACCAATTCGAAGGGCAGCCTTTGCATCTTCCACAGCTTTCTTTGCCGCCCACTTTCTTCCAGTTTTCAACACAGGTGCTGCCTCCCTTACGCATTTATCGCGTGACTCTACTAATGTCATTTCCAGTCTGACCTTGGCGCACTTAAACTCCTCGGTTAGAGCAGAGACTGGTAGCTGCAGTATTCCTTTACCATAAAGTCCCACTCTGCTGAGGCAGCGTGGAACTCCCAACCATTTCCTGATGTATGAACTGATTAAAGCTTCCAGCTTCTCTACTGTTGTCAAAGAAACCTCGTACACAGTCAGTGGCCACAGCAACCTCGGCAGTAGACCAAACTGAAAGCACCAGAGTTTTAGTTTACCTGGTAGAGCGCAGCTGTCTATGCTCTTCAACCCTTCCACTGCTTGTTGTCTAACTTCTCCCACACGAACTGTGTCCTTTAGATCCCCGTCGTACCATCTCCCAAGACTCTTCACTGGCTTCTCAGACACTGTTGGTATTGCCTCACCATTAATGAAGAATGTTTTATCTACTACTTTGCCTTTAATTATAGAGATGCTCCTTGATTTAGTGGGCTTGAATTGCATTCGTGCCCATTCAATGTTATTGGTTAATTTGCCCAATAATCGATTAGTGCAGGCTACTGTTGTAGTCATGGTTGTCATGTCATCCATGTATGCTCGAATTGGTGGTAGTCGCATTCCAGAAGCCAAGCGCTCTCCTCCTACTACCCATTTTGATGCCCTAATGATTACTTCCATTGCCATGGTAAAAGCCAGTGGAGAAATGGTGCATCCTGCCATTATTCCAACCTCTAGGCATTGCCATGTAGTGCTGAATTCTGAAGTTGAAAAACTGAATTGCAAATCTCCAAAATAGGCTTTCACTAAATTTGTTATTGTCATCGGTACACTGAAAAAATCAAATGCTGCCCAAAGTAGTTCATGTGGCACTGAACCATATGCATTAGCCAAATCCAGGAATGTCACATGGAGCTCCTTCCTCTCCTTTTTAGCTGATTGAATTTGTTGCCAGATCACATTGATGTGTTCTAAGCAACCTGGGAAACCTGGAATGCCCGCTTTTTGTATTGAAGTGTCAATGAAGCAGTTCTTTAATAGGTAAGCTGACAATCTCTGAGCAATAATGCTGAAGAAAATCTTGCCTTCTACGTTTAATAGGGAAATGGGACGAAACTGACTGATGCTTGTAGAATCTTTTTCTTTAGGTATAAAGACTCCACCTGCTCGGCGCCATGCTCTTGGTACAACCTGTTTTTCCCATGCCACTTTCATCAATTTCCACAGAATTCGTAGAACTCCTGAAGCACTCTTGTACACTCTGTACGGAACTCCATTAGGCCCTGGAGATGATGAAGCCCTTGCTTTTTTCACAGCTTGCTCTATTTCTTTCCACTTAGGTGCACAGTCCTCCATTTGGTATTCTGGTGGATTGATAGGTGGGATGTCTGACGGAATTGACATAGGCTCCTGCCTTTTTGAATCTGTATGTGTTTCCTCCAAATATCTCTCCAGCTCACCCTTAGATGCTTTTAGTGTGCCATTCTTCTCACTGGTGAATAACTTCTTTACAAATTTGAATGGGTCTTTATAAAAGTTAGCTCTCGCACGCTCCTTCTTTTTGTAGCGTTTCCGTAGGCGCTCAGCTCTGCGCAATGTTGCAAGCTTATCTTTTATGACCCTTTGTAAGAGATTGAGTCCCTCCTTCTGACTTTGTTCTGCTCTTCTCCATTGGTTCCTCAGCTGTCTCCTTTCTCTAACTAAGTGTTCAATCTCCTGCTGCCGTCTAGACTTTCCAGGAATAGTTTGTACTTTTTCCTTCCTTTTTTTAACTCCAAACCTCTCACTTCCATATGCGTAGATGATGTCCCCAAATTTATCCAGCTTCTTTTCAACTGTTCCACTTAATCTTTCCAATGCAACGCAGAGATCTGTGTTTACTGTGTCCCATGCAGTTTTCTCACAAGCTCTTGGCCATTTAACTCCAGGCTTGTGCCCGTTGAGGTTCTTTTCTCTCTTATGCTGGTTTGTCTGACCGGGTTCACAAGGATCATTAGGTTCATCACTAACTGTGTCCATGCAAGTCCTCCTCACATCTATGACAGGGGTGCTGATATCCTGCGAACTGTGGTTTGCTTCCTGTCGCTGGATTTCATTCGACTGACTTGACTGACTTCGTAAGAAGTACTGATCAATGCGAGGCCCTTGTCCCTTCTCCCTCAAGCATTTCATTCTCCCTTGATGAATCTTCAAACCCCTGACCGTTGTCGCCTTGCTCCAGCCGCAGACACAAACCTGGAGTTCCATGTCTTTGTTAACTGCAGATCTTGAACTAGTCTTTTGTGAAGTACTCTCCATACTCATATCCGTTTCCGTTCCTAAGTCGTTAACCGTGTTGTCCAACGTTGAGTCATCTTCCGCCCCCGCTCTCGCAGACTCTAGGGGTATTTTTCTCTTTAATTTCTTAGAAGCCTTGGGCGGGTGTCTCCAGCATCCTGTAAACACAGAGCTGGATACTGCCGACAAGGGTAGCTAACCCTTACCAGCCCCAATGGGGTCTCTTTCCTCCTGTCAGCTGTCTCTCCAGGCTGTCACAAGGTCTTTCCCTTGTTGCCAGCTGCACTATTCACAGCAGTCACTGGACGTATCCAGATCTTCATGATTTCCATTACACGAGAGTAGATATTAAAACTTCATGCTGATTTGAACTCGGCTCTCGCCAAGATAAGCACCAACTAAGACGTAGCTTTACAGTAAACTAATGTGATCCATATGCGTCTCCATCCATTTACGTTTCCTTCCATATGATGATGTAGATATCCTTCTGTCTGGTGTTAATGGCTGAAGTGTAATGCTGGCTCTTCAATTCACTGATCCTCTCTCTTAATGAACCTCTAGCCCTATTTAGTATTTAACCCTGCTGTACATACCCTACTGTCATGCAGCAATTCTCTTAATCTTTATAATCAGTTAACCAGTGTAATAATTTATATTAAGCAATAGAATCCTGACTCAAGGACATGTGTCGAGAGACTGAGACAGTTCAAGTACCAGGGTAATGCCCGATAATTAGGGTTTTAGTGGGATTAGAAACAGGTAAAGAGTTGCTTTGTTGTTATTTTAAACATCTCTAATTTAAAGGTTTATTTACCTTTTTAATGATTTGATTTCCCTCTTTACATCTCGGCATTCTATTTGAAAGTTACACTCAATTACCGCGCGGTAGTGCCCTGCAATGCAGTTTCCTGATTGGTGGATGAAAGTTCTAATAGGTTTCTAATCCGGATTATGTACAGTACAGATTAAAACACACTACAATATTTAGTTTTTACATACATTTAGGAATGAGCTTTGTTTGTGTACCCTCACCGAAAGTCCTGTAATAAAAAATGCAAAAGCATATGGGAACAAAGTAAGTGGCTCAAGGATATCTGTCCAGGTGAAAAGGCACTTATGCCGGTACTTTTTATTTCCTGGTCATCTATTGAAAATGAATGTACCCCCCTGCCAATGGTACTAGCTAATGAGATGCCAGGAAATAAAAAGCCAATTTTCTAAGTCTGTATAGAGACTGGAAATATAAAAGAGAAAAGATAAAGAAAACAATATTAGACACATATTTTGTAGGGCAGGCTTGCTGGGGAGTGTCGGGATGCTGTGGTGCTGTAGGGCAGGGTGGCCGGGGAGTGTAGGGATGCTGTGGTGCTGTAGGGCAGGCTTGCTGGGGAGTGTAGGGATGTTGTGGTGCTGTAGGGCAGGCTTGCTGGGGAGTGTAGGGCAGGCTTGCTGGGGAGTGTAGGGATGCTGTGGTGCTGTAGGGCAGGCTTGCTGGGGAGTGTAGGGATGCTGTGGTGCTGTAGGGCAGGCTTGCTGGGGAGTGTAGGGATGCTGTGGTGCTGTAGGGCAGGCTTGCTGGAGATGTATGGATGCTGTGGTGCAAATGGCGGCCTGTGTCCTCTGGCCCGCGGAAGCCTCCTTGGCAGGGTTGTATCAAGGGCGGAGCGAGAGTGGAACTTCATTGTAATATTGCTGCAAGGGGGCTATCATGGGGGATTGCCCATATGATCTTTATATATAGTAGCGCTGGGGCAAACACAACGAACTGTACACTGTACACATAATGTTTACTGTGTTGTCCGCTGATGTGAGTGGGTGTGTGATGTGAGTCTGTTTTGCTGGCTAATCTCTCTCCATAGCAGCCTGCCTGCATGTCAGTTCTGCCTGTGTGGATGAATGCAAGTGGATATCGATGGGCCAATGGGTGATGAGTAGGCGGAGTCAGCATCCATAAAAGGGCATGCTGCGTGCCAATTGAGGGAATTGAGTAGAGCAGGGAATATGAGAGAGCGTGAAAACGATTTGATAAAAATAAAAAAGCAGTTTTACTGCTTGCGCTGCACCCTGTTGTCTGTCTCTTCGTTGACCGGCAGAACCCCCACACATAGCCGGCCGCTACAATATATTTATTTCCACTCAGCAGAAAATTAAGTGTTTTGCAATATTGATTCCAAAGTGCTTGCTGATTGTGGGATGAACAATACATTTGTATATCAGGTTTTGCATACAATGACATATTGTATTACATTTAAGTCTCGCTATGGTGCTGGAACCCTCATACACAGGAATGTACAAAAACATAAAAAAGTCCATTCAAAAGTAGCACGCATTTTTATTTTAAATTCTTGATTGATTGCGGGGGGTTGGGTTGGGGGTGTAAGTGGCCCGCTCTGCGGCTGCCCGCAGGTGAATATTCATTATGCACAAATACCGTTTTCCTTTTATTATTATTAGAGTTAGCTTTACTTTCCTCTAAAATGCACTTTACTATCAGCTTGTAAACATGACACTGTTCTTTGAATGTTTTCAGTAAATTACAAAACATGTTTTGTTTTGCTTTAAAATGTTATGCCCTCGGCAACCACAGGGGTGCTGTTGCCATAATTAAAGATTTTATGATGCGTGGTTGTATTAATGTCACTTGGGGTTGAATGAAACCAAAGACAAACACAAGTCAGCAGCTTGTTTTTAATTGCAAAGTTACTGAAGTGTTCCAAAGTGATTAAACTCCATAAAATGCAGCCACTGAGAATGTGGCTCTCTAAACCAGCTTTACCACACAGCCAAATGGGTCCATTTTAAGTTGCAAACCATGATGTGTTTTATGCTGTTTGCACAGATGGCACCTTACTAAACCATGCAGAACTGAATATTAATATTATTGTGTGACTCAAAACAACTTAACTCAAGTCCTCCTAGAGCTTTAATAGTCCATTTCCTGCCTCATTAGTTATACTAAAATCCTGAGACTGGTGAAACCTAGAAAAGATCTATACAGAATACAAATATTCTCATTCTTTAATGCCTGCTTCATGACACTAATTCTATTTTTTTTTTAAAGATTTTGTTTTTGTAAATATTATATGAATTAGTGATAATTAATGCAGTGTGTAAGATTGTACTTTGCTATAAGAAAATACAACACACATAAAACACCATAAATCAAATAGCACACTCATAGAAATAGCATAAACATAACACCGCTGAACTGAGAAGCACAAAAGAAACCTACACTATCATTTCAAAATATTACACAAAAGAAACCTACACTATCATTTCAAAATATTACACAAAAGAAAGCTACGTTATCATTTCAAAATATTACACAAAAGAAAGCTACGTTATCATTTCAAAATATTACACAAAAGAAAGCTACGTTATCATTTCAAAATATTACACAAAAGAAAGCTACACTATCATTTCAAAATATTACACAAAAGAAAGCTACACTATCATTTCAAAATATTACACAAAAGAAAGCTACACTATCATTTCAAAATATTACACAAAAGAAAGCTACACTATCATTTCAAAATATTACACAAAAGAAACCTACACTATCATTTCAAAATATTACACAAAAGAAAGCTACACTATCATTTCAAAATATTACACAAAAGAAAGCTACACTATCATTTCAAAATATTACACAAAAGAAACCTACACTATCATTTCAAAATATTACACAAAAGAAAGCTACGTTATCATTTCAAAATATTACACAAAAGAAAGCTACACTATCATTTCAAAATATTACACAAAAGAAAGCTACGTTATCATTTCAAAATATTACACAAAAGAAAGCTACGTTATCATTTCAAAATATTACTCATTGTAGAACCTCTTTCTTTCAGTAAAAATGAGGCAATTTGGTGTAGCTTACAAAAAAACTCTTAAACTCCTAAATAAAAAAAGACCTTGTAGCTGCAGTTCACCCACCTGTTGCCAATATGTCCCTGAGGTTTCGCAACCCAGGCGTAGTATGTTTCAAAACAGCCTTGTTGTGTGCTATCCCTTACTGTACTTTATAAATTACTGTAATAAAGAGCATTTCTAAAATGTGTGTGTGACAGGGTAGCGTCGTGGGCCCAGATGGTATTCGGCAGGCAGAGAGACTCAGAGACAAGGAATTGCAGTTAACGCGCTTCTGCGCAGTTTAATAAACAAAAGTAAATCAAAAAGTTGAACAAAACACTGCTCACCAAGCAAAAATAAAAGGTCAAACAAAAACAAATCTCGCACACAATAAACCAATTACAAAATAACTGGCACAAGGGCCAAAACAAAAAGGTTTAAACAAAATACAAAA
Organism: Acipenser ruthenus; assembly: GCF_902713425.1. NCBI lineage: Eukaryota > Metazoa > Chordata > Actinopteri > Acipenseriformes > Acipenseridae > Acipenser > Acipenser ruthenus. Next base: position 80,928,897 of record NC_081194.1, read on the forward strand.
ATGTAGGCTGGGCATTAGCCTTCACTACACCTTTTTCTTTTCCTTTTCCTTTTCCTTTTCCTTTTCCTTTTCCTTTTTCTTTTTCTTTTTCTTTTTCTTTTTCTTTTTCTTTTTCTCAAAAATATACAGCCAGAGCAAGCAACACCTCCACCAAACAAAGGAATTTCCCCTTTTTTATACCATGTGGCTGGAGCCTAATTATCAATTACTCAATTAGCTCCAGCCACATTCTCACATGTATTTTTGGCAGGGATAGGAAATTAACCCCATCCCTGCCAACCACCACCAAATGCCACACAACAATATTATTTACAGGCAGGGCCCTGCCCTGCTACAGTGTGTTATACATAACCGGTTCTGATATTGCTGTACCATTCTGAAACTTTAGCTTTAAAGGTTAGTATCTTGGAATTTCTCATATGCACACATTTTGATTATTGACATTATGGGCCATATTTTCAAAGCGTTCGCTCCAGTCTTTAATGAACTCATATTGGTTTTTAAACAGGGAAAGAACCTAATTCATTTTACAAAATATGAAGCAAACAGCTTAGTAATTATGTCCATTCTATCTTAAGGATACTCAATAATAATAATAATCTAGTTCTTAGCAGACGCCCTTATCCAGGGCGACTTACAAGATATCACATTATTTTTACATACAATTACCCATTTATACAGTTGGGTTTTTTTTACTGGAGCAATCTAGGTAAAGTACCTTGCTCAAGGGTACAGCAGCAGTGTCCCCACCGGGGATTGAACCCATGACCCTCCGGTCAAGAGGCCAGAGCCCTAACCACTACTCCACACTGCTGCCCTAGCTGAGATACAGGGCCACAAAATGTAATACTATGGGCCGGACCAAACCAAAGCTAGCACTTAGCGAACCAGGATGCGATAGCATTCGCGGTAATAAAACACAAGACAAATTCCAAGCGACATCTGGCAGAACCTAAACATGCCCTTTTTGCAGTTATCACTTGATGACTACAAGTGGGTTGAGAAGGGGGAGTGGTTTGCTATCGCCTGACCAAATCTACTCAATTCCAGCTATAGATCACATCGACAGACTTTGGCAGGACCGGACTTTATAGTCAACGAAGCTGTCGAAAGCTATCGCGTATTAAGCAATTATTAAAAAATAAATAAATAAATAAATAAATAAATAAATAAAACTGAACATGCCTCAAGACGCTCCGCTGACGTCATATATCGAACACTTGCACACAACACTGAATAATTTAAAATGAATAATTTACAGTGTCAAATATTAGTATATGTATTATTCCTATTATTATCATAATATATGTTGTGTTTGTTGCACCCTTAAACGAAACACGCACAACACTGTTTTCTTCTTTCGCTTACTACTTTTTTTCTTTTCTTTTTTTGCATTAGTTCGAGTTAAATGTTTAATAAAGCAAACCATATTATTTCTTAATACGTACAAACATGTAGGCCTACACAGAAACATTATGAAGCCAAATTCTCGGCATGTAAGAACACGCCCACCGTTCCAGTACAAGGAGCACACTTTGTCTATACCGTGTCAGCATGCCAGGCGGTCCCCTCGAAACGTATAAATCCGTGTAGATAACAAAATTACATAATACCTATAAAGATCATCTCAGAAGCATCAAGATGAAGTTAAATTTGCTTTGGGTCTTCGACATAATAATAATAATAATGATAATAATAATAATAATAATAATAATAATAATAATAATAATAATAATAATAATAATAATAATAATATTTCAAGGCACTGGATAACATTTAATTTGACTTCTTCGGCGACAGTGTTGCGTTGGTTTTTGGATGGTCTATTCACCCCAAAGTTTATCAGCATTTTAATTGTATAATACTCGCACAGATTTTCTTTGTTAACTTTTTTTTTTTTTGTAATCTTCATTCTTGTGCAGTTTAGTCTACTGTACAGCCTTGTGCACAGCATGGCTCTGAGCAGCACCCTGCCTGTCGGGTATGAGGACGCTGGCATTGCATGGTGCTGACACAAGCCAGGGCACGGTATGGATTATAATGAAAACAATGTGGCACGCGTTCATAACAGTGACAGAACAATGCAGCACGCTGCAGACGTCATGGAAACGAGGTAATTGACAAGTGTGTGTGTGTGTGTGTTTTCTTTCAAACTCGCATCTGTATTTTTCAATATTTTACACAATAAAAATAAAAACTGATTATTATTATTATTATTATTATTATTATTATTACTAGTAGTAGTAGTTGTATGTAGCATTCACTGATATTCAAACGAAATAGTAGTACAACAGACTTTTTTTTTTTTTCTGCCCTGGCTGTCTTCCCCTGCATTTTTGCGTGTTACGGCCTTGTTTCCGCCCCTTTAGATGTCACAAATACCGGCTGGGGATTGGTCAACAGCTGTTTTCATGTTGCTTTCGGCGGTCCCTCCTTCTCCTGCGAAACCTCTCTCTGCCTCTTTCGCGCATTGGAAATGGCTCGTTTTGGTTAAGTGATAAAGAAAATGCGATATGAAAACTAGCGATATTATCGCATAAAAACTCTTTGGCAAGAGCGATCGTGGTTTGATTTGGACCGGCCCTTGTTCCGGCCTTATACCCTTTAAGTGTGCAGTTTGAAGACATGCGTAATGCAACTACTAGTGGATCAAGAGATATGCAAAATCCCATAAACGACGTGTGTAAAACTTACCATTTCTGTACATCGATATATATATATATATATATATATATATATATATATATATATATATATATATATATATATAGATATAATTTTGACAAGCCGTCAAAATAACGTAATAAATAGTGATTTGTAGCAATCTAATGAACTACAATAACTGTAACTCAGGAGCACAGAAAGGCCATGTTAGAGCAACCTAACGTTCTGTAACATGAAGATCACTATTCCCCATATCAAATGACTTTAACAAGTACAATGCTACAAAGCTAGACCAGCTGCTGCTGACCAGGATCCATCAAAACAAATGTAATTGAGCAATTTTAATGTGTCTCATGGTTTGTGAAGCTATAAAGAAGGGGGTTCCAGAAAGAGAGACTGTGTGTATCTGTTGCACACTTGTCCTAGTAAATAAAGAGCTTTATTATCATTTGGCTCTGTCTTTTATTAGAATTCCATTGGTTAAAGAAAATACTTAACCAAGAAAAAGGCTCACAATGCCTGAAGCTGCGTGCTATAAACTGGATTCCCTGCTGCATTCTTCAGTTACTGAGGTTCTTTAACTGTATTTCCACTTCAAGTATTTAACCTTATCATTTATTTCATTCTAAATGTAGTGCCTTGCTAGTGCTGAGTATGGCTTTTAATATTTAATCTCAGTTGATTGCCATATAGCATAAATAGTTCATGTACATATATATATATATATATATATATATATATATATATATATATATATATATATATATATACTTTTTTATGGCATGGATCATTTTTCAAGGCAGTAGAAGCACGGAACTGCCAGTGAGTCCTCAATATCTATACTGTTTTTATGTATTTGTTTTTTTTATGCCAGAGATCCTTTATAATTTCTTGTATAACCTGTTGATATTTGCCTGTCTCTAAAGCTATCACGTTTTCATTGCTTATAGTGAGTAAGGCATGTCTACACTGGAAAACCCTGTCTTTCTATTAGGGGACGGTGTCATGTAACAACATTCACCTTTGCTAACGCCAGTCTTTAGGCACGGCATATCAAAGCACATCACTCCAACAAGGCAAAGAACATGTAAGACACGTTTACATAGGGTAACAAAAGCAAATAGGAAAATGTTTTCCGATATTATTATTGTATCAATAATAATGACGTTTTCTCGTTCAACCTAATTTAAATATTGCCTGTTAATAACGCTAATTAGCTAGGATGCAATGCATAGCACCTATGGAAAGATTACAAACAAAAGTTAAGAAATTAACAGTAGGCCTACCCTTATGGTTCTAATACAAGATACATTTTAAACTACCAAAAACAGTAATACCCCTTTTTACAAGCCTGGACAGTCCAGTCCATACATTGAAAGAGGGTGTAGTCTTACTGATCTGCATATCACAGGTCTGGTATAATGTAATTTAATAAATAGCACGCACACCTACATAAACATTTTAATGTAAACTAATGAACACCCCTGTGTAAACTACACACAAATATATACAGTTGGTGTTACTTATTCATGAAAACTAAAATGATTGCTTAAATCACCAACTGAAAAAACAACGTTGATCCCGGCTTTCCCTGTAAGAAAACCACACTGTCCAGTGGCCCGCTTCCCAAAAGCCACTTAACCTAACCAGCATCGTAAGACCGCCGCAAGTGCAACGTTTGCAAACTGCAGTGTGTCCTGAAAACCATCATAACTCCATCGCTCTTGAATGACTACTTGAGTTCACGGGTGATCTGGAGTGATCTGGACGTGTTCGTGGAAGATGCAATGCACTGTGGGAACGTAATGACACAACTTAGCAAAGGCTGCTATTCAGGCACAGGCGTAATTTACACGGGGGGCATGGGGGACATGTCCCCCTCACTTTTTCAATGATGGGGAAATGTCCCTCTCACATTGCAGGAGTACTAAAACTTTTATTTTACGGTAATTTATTGGTAATAATCACTAGTCAGTATAGAAGTCAATGGGAAGAAAATGGGATCGGATCCGGGATCACTGAAGCCGGATCATGAGATGGTGTTTTACTACGAGGATCCCCGGATGACAAATGTGTATACAGCCTGAGATCACAGTAATGTTGGGGAAAATGGCAAACGAATGGACAAAGATAGAGGAGGATGCACTACATGGCTGAATCCAGAAACACAGGGAAATGGTTTAAGTTTGTAATTCACCATAGCTTGTGTTATTTACTAATGTTATCACACTGAGGTTCCTGTCGACTTACAGTTTAACTTTTCATTTTAAACTTAAAACAGCAAAATGACCTTTGTGTCTTGTGCAAATAAATATAGACATCATGTGGCGGAGTGTCCCGCCCCTATGTATTATTATTTGTATTTTTGTTTGCGGCGCGGATAGAAGCGCCGCGTCTTTTATTACTTATATTTAAAAACCCCGTGAGGATGCATGACTGATCAGCTACTGATTATTTAAGTAGCTGACAGTCATGCATCCTTACCAAACACGTGCAGACTGGCCGAGGGGTAATAAGATAATTAACAACTAGTTAACCCCTCGGCCAGAGTATAAGAAGCGACAGCTGTCCGTTCTGCAGAGGGGAGTGTACAGAGGAGAGTACGGGGAGAGAGCGAGAGCGAGGAAAAATAGCATTAAAAAAAACGACTGCTAAACAGTCTGTGTTTATTCGTTTGGCCCTCGTGCCCTTTGGTTTCTGTTTTGTTTGTTTAAATCTTTTGTTTTGTTTTGTTTATTAATAAATTCAGCTGAGTGCCATAGCATTCAGCTTCACCTGCCCATCCATTGTTTTGGTTTCAGTTACTTCCTGGTCCGTGACGTCATCACACCTCACCAACCGCGAAGCACCACTCCTCACCCTTCAGGCAGGTGAGGCAGATGTCCAGCGTGGTAAGGACCCGCTGCTGTTGCTGCGCCTCCTGCTGCTGTTGTTGTTGCTGCTGCTGCTTTCTCCTCTGGCTACTTTTCCCCATTTTTTTTTTTTTTCAAAAAAACACACAAAAAAAAATACTTTTTGAAAAAACCAAAAAAAACGTCCTTTTCCTTCCTGGTCCGACTGTTGGAGGCATTGTTTTATCCCACTCTGACACCATATGTGGCAGGATGGCTTGGTGTGGTGAGGTGTGATGACATCACAGACCAGGAAGTAACTGAAACCAAAACAATGGATGGGCGGGTGAAGCTGAATGCTATGGCACTCAGCTGAATTTATTAATAAACAAAACAAAACAAAAGATTTAAACAAACAAAACAGAAACCAAAGGGCACGAGGGCCAAACGAATAAACACAGACTGTTTAGCAGTCGTTTTTTTGAATGCTATTTTTCCTCGCTCTCGCTCTCTCCCCGTACTCTCCTCTGTACACTCCCCTCTGCAGAACGGACAGCTGTCGCTTCTTATACTCTGGCCGAGGGGTTAACTAGTTGTTAATTATCTTATTACCCCTCGGCCAGAGTCTGCACGCGTTTGGTAAGGATGCATGACTGTCAGCTACTTAAATAATCAGTAGCTGATCAGTCATGCATCCTCACGGGGTTTTTAAATATAAGTAATAAAAGACGCGGCGCTTTTATCCGCGCCGCAAACAAAAATACAAATAATAATACATAGGGGCGGGACACTCCGCCACACTACAATAAAAACTAAATACATTACCAAAAACTTTTTACACAATTATTATACCAAATTAATCACAATATATTACTAATCAATAACCAAATAATCATATTTTTTTTTGTGTGTGTTTAAATACATTACACAGACTCTTGCATCTCTATTTATCAATGTTCCAAAAACTCTGTGTCACATTTTACTAAATATTTTTAAACTAATAAATAAAGTTACCATAACGAACATTATCGTATTCATTATAGTAAGGTTGAGTTCTTACCTGTAAACAGGAACACGTTTAAAGTCTGAAACTCATTGTCTGGAGCTCGGTGTTATTTACATTATTGTTGATAGACCGCCGTTTGAGGTTCAAGCTACATCTGCATATTTTAAGTGGATTGAATCTGAAAATACTTTTTTAAAACACAATTTTCTTATAATACAATACTAGCATCATTTTAATAGCACATTGTATTTATCTTATTAGTATTTCAATTGTGGGGAAACCACACGTTTCTAGAAATATATTTCAAGGCACTTGTCATCCCTCTCATTAAATCTTCATTATGTGAGACTCGCTCTAGTGCTCAGTGCTGCCTCAGGGGCTGGTTGTACTAAAGGGATATGATCCTGGGTCCAGGCTCCGATCTGAGCTTCAGTGCTCTTCCAAGACTACATTTCATGACTCAGAAGCGACTGAATAATATAGCTATTTGCCACACTCATGACAACATTGTGCCAACAATTATTGTGTCGTCCACTGAGCACCACTGAAGTTACCAGAGTACAGGGGGTGGAACCCAGCCCTGCCCTCCACTGAGCACCACTGAAGTTACCAGAGTACAGGGGGTGGAACCCAGCCCTGCTCTCCACTGAGCACCACTGAAGTTACCAGGGTAAGGGGGTGGAACCCAGCCCTGCCCTCCACTGAGCACCACTGAAGTTACCAGAGTACAGGGGGTGGAACCCAGCCCTGCTCTCCACTGAGCACCAGTGAAGTTACCAGGGTACAGGGGGTGGAACCCAGCCCTGCCCTCCACTGAGCACCACTGAAGAATGGATCCTGACCACCTGGAACGTGCGTGCTATGCAGGGGCTTGGTGGGATAGACATTGGTTTGGAGGGTAGGTGTAAGTCACAAAAAAAATACAAACTGAAATAGAAATATGTGGCATTGATATGTCCTGATAGTAAAACAATTAGGCAGTGACTGGTTTCATTTTTAATGTACAGCTCCAGTAATGAAATCAAACATGTAAAAAATGCAGCCTCACACAAGCTCCTCTCACAGGAATGCTTAAGCATTCTTCAGCTTTAGCTGGCAACCAAGACTGAGCTTTAAAACAAAAGTGATAAAACAAAATAAAATACTTGCCCAATTATTGTGTTTATTTGCTGGAAACATAACAGAAAACTACCTTACCTAAAAAAAAGGTAAATATGTCAAGGTAAATGAAAAGTTATCAACTCAACTCACACAAAAAGGACAAATTATAAATATATATGTATTAAAAATATATAAAAGGCTATATTATTTTAAACTATACTTGTACTTATTATTTTTGGTGAAGAGGAGCTGGATGTTTTGATGAGATAAAGAAACAAAAAAAAATGAAACATGAAAGAATATATATATATATATATATATATATATATATATATATATATATATTTGCTGGAACAATCCGGATGCATAGAAACCCAGCACCAGTTGGATCTTTATGTGTACTGCTAAGATGTGGCTTCTAGCAGTTGCTTTAAATACTCCCTTAATTCCTTGCACAGGTTAATAATTCCAACTGTATCAAGTTTGAATCTCCTTTTTAACTCTTCATCTGACATGTTTAGGAAAGAAAGACGGATTTGCTGCAGTCTCGCTGCTGTTGAGCTCGATTGTTGTCATCGTGTATTGCAGCGGCGTTCTCTAAAACTACATGAGCCAGCGCTACAACTGTAAATCCATGCTTCCATCGTGTTTACAAGATTTGAGAAGTCGTGTTCACTCCGACTGTGAAAACGGTCGTGTTCACTATGACTGTGAAAACGGTTGGGTTCACTCCGACTGTGAAAACGGTCGTGTTCACTCTGACTGTTAAAACGGTCGCGTTCACTCCGACTGTGAAAACGGTCGTGTTCACTCCGACTGTGAAAACAGTCGCGTTCACTCTGACTGTGAAAACAGTCTCGTTCACTCCGACTGTGAAAACGGTCCTGTTCACTCTGACTGTGAAAATGGTCGCGTTCACTCCGACTGTGAAAACGGTCGTGTTCACTCCGACTGTGAAAACGGTCGCGTTCACTCCGACTGTGAAAACGGTCGTGTTCACTCTGACTGTGAAAACGGTTGGGTTCACTCCGACTGTGAAAACGGTCGTGTTCACTCCGACTGTGAAAACGGTCCTGTTCACTCTGACTGTGAAAACGGTTGGGTTCACTCCGACTGTGAAAACGGTCGCGTTCACTCCGACTGTGAAAACAGTCGCGTTCACTCCGACTGTGAAAACGGTCCTGTTCACTCTGACTGTGAAAATGGTCGCGTTCACTCCGACTGTGAAAACGGTCGTGTTCACTCCGACTGTGAAAACGGTCGTGTTCAGTCTGACTGTGAAAACGGTCGTGTTCACTCCGACTGTGAAAACGGTCGTGTTCAGTCTGACTGTGAAAACGGTCCTGTTCACTCTGACTGTGAAAAAGGTCGCGTTCACTCTGACTGTGAAAACGGTCGTGTTCACTCCGACTGTGAAAACGGTCGTGTTCACTCCGACTGTGAAAACGGTCGCGTTCACTCCGACTGTGAAAATGGTCGTGTTCACTCTGACTGTGAAAACGGTCGCGTTCACTCCGACTGTGAAAACGGTCGTGTTCACTCCGACTGTGAAAACGGTCGTGTTCACTCTGACTGTGAAAACGGTCGCGTTCACTCTGACTGTGAAAACGGTCTGACTGTGAAAACAGTCGCGACCGACTGTGAAAACGGTCGCGTTCACTCCGATTGTGAAAACGGTTGCGTTCACTCTGACTGTGAAAACGGTCTTGTTCACTCCGACTGTGAAAACGGTCGCGTTCACTCCGACTGTGAAAACGGTTGCGTTCACTCTGACTGTGAAAACGGTCTTGTTCACTCCGACTGTGAAAACGGTCGCGTTCACTCCGACTGTGAAAACGGTTGCGTTCACTCTGACTGTGAAAACGGTCTTGTTCACTCCGACTGTGAAAACGGTCGCGTTCAGTCTGACTGAATAAACGGTCACGTTCACTCCAACTGTGAAAACGGTCGCGTTCAGTCTGACTGTGAAAACAGATGTTCTTTACTCAAAAAACATTTGATGAATTATTTCCATTTTCTGACTTTTAGAGTCAATGATACACAAAATAGAAAATGAGTAGTTTTGCTGAACATTCAGATTCGTTTTTTACAATGAAATTACGTCACGCCGTTGTTGGAAACACGAAACACGTCTTTGATGAATCAGAAACAGTTCTTAAACCATTCTAAATCCATTCATAATAACGATTTTTGGAACTGACACTTTGATGAATAGGGGCCACTGTATTTTTATAGTTTTATATTCCCTACCCCATGTCGGTTCTAGTCTGCTAAATGCACGCAATCTGGACCCTGTCTAATATTTTCCATACTGGGCAATGAGATCACAAAACTCACAAACCTTAAATCAAAACCGGAGGCACAACAGGTCTTCAATAAAACACCATGGCACGTACAGAAGAAACAACGAAAATTGAAACCATATCGAAGAGAAATATATAGCCACACTCTATAAAACTTTGAAATGCTGTGGAACGGGAGCAATTTTTTTTTCTTCAAGAGATCTAGATCTCAATATGAGCAGACTTTATAACTTTATATTAGCAATTGTACTCTTAATTGTTGCAGAAAATGCACAACCGTGTCATTTAATTTATATTGAGATATTATAGGCCTACAGACAAAGGAAGTGGATCTGATATGCGCTCTTTGGCATGTGCTCCCAAAGATTACACACATTCTGTTACAGGGGGCGGGGTTTTACAGGCTCATATAGGTTATGATTTGGGAACAGACTTCGACAACCAATGTCCTTGAAGGAACTCATATTACAATCACGCTTGTTGCAATTTACTCAAATAGGCATACTGATTTATTATTATTATTATTATTATTATTATTATTAGTAGTAGTAGTAGTAGTAGTAGTAGTAGTAGTAGTAGTAGTAGTAGTAGTAGTAGTAGTAGTAGTAGTAGTAATAGTAGTAGTAGTCGCCATTGTCGTAGTAGTCATAGTAATCCTATTTAGTGTCAGTAGGGGTCTGCACCAGCTGCCTAGTGGCAGCCGGTGAGAAAAATTGGTTTAGCACCTCCTAAACAAAAGGAGGTGCTAACAAAAACTGCCAACTAACTGATTAACGAAAAAAAAACTTTTTAAAAAGGACTGTCAATTAAATGTTTAATTGTAGAAGTACACCAAAAGCCCACTAGTCGACAAAGGCCATCATGTCGCCAGTGGACTCCACGTTGGCATGCTCTAAAACAACCTGGGAGCGGACCAGGGCCCTGAACATGGCGCTTCCTGGTCTTGTAGATGGCCAACATACTAAGAGCCAGGAGCAGAGTAGTCCTATTTAAGGCCCAGTGGGTGGACTACACCAGCTGCCCAGTGGCAGCCAGTACACCGTCCGCCCAAAGGCAGCCAGAGAAAAAATTCAATTTAGCACCCCTAAACAATTAGGGGTGCCAACAAACACTGGGCTTTAACTAATAAAAAGAAAGCCGGTCAAAAAGGACTGTAAATTAAATGTTCAAAAGAAAAGGGGAGGTGGTACAGAGCACGCCCCCTAGAGCCCACCGGTCGACAAAAGAGGTCCTGTCGCCAGTGGACTCCGCGTTGGCATGCTCTAAAACAACCTGGGAGTGGACCAGGGCCCTGAACATGGAGCTTCCTGGTTTTGTAGATAAGCCAGTATACTAAGAGCCAGGAGCAGAGCAGTAGTAGTAGTCCTATTTAATGACAAGTAGGGGGACTACATCAACTGTCTAATAGCACCTGGTATTCCAGCTGGTCTCCCATCCAAGTACTAACCAAGCCCAACCTTGCTTAGTTTCTGAGATCAGCCTTACTCAAGGTGGTGTGGCTGATGTGACAGCTGATGAAAAAAAAAATTCAATTTAGCACCCTCTAAAAACAAGGCGGCGCTAACAAAGACTGGCCATTAACTAAATTTAAACAAAACTGGTAAAAAAAAAAAAAGTCTGTAAATTGAATGTTCAACTGTAATAATGAACCAAAATAAATGGTAGAGAGTACGCCACTTAAAGCCCACTGGTCAAATAAAGCTGTCATGTCTCCAGTGGACTCCGCGTTGGCATGCTCTAAAACAATCCTGGAGTGGACCAGGGCCTCCGCAGTCAAAGAGACCCTCCCCGATGATCTTGTTCTTCCTGGTCTTGTAGATGGCCAGTTTAGCAAGAGTCAGGAGCAGAGTATAATAATAATAATAATAATAATAATAATAATAATAATAATAATAATAATAATAATAATAATTTACACCCAACCGGTATACATGGTGACAGATTGTATGGTAATCATATAATTAACAGTTGAAAAAGTGGTATTGAGAATAACATTGGAAGACAGAATAAATAAATGTGAACCCAGTTTCGTTTTTTAACAATTCATTTAAAGTTCTGTATTTATTGTATTAACATTTGTTTATACTAAGAATAGAAGTAGACATCGCTTGGTGTTTTTGGAGGGTGGAGTTGGATGACGTCCTCACAAATTTTGTGTGTTTTGGTATTGATGGTGTATTGATGGTGTTGGGTATTGATGGTGTATTGATGGTGTTGGGTATTGATGGTGTATTGACGGTGTATTGATGGTGTTGGGTATTGATGGCTTATTGATGCTGTATTGATGGTGTATTGATGGTGTTGGGTATTGATGGTGTATTGATGGTGTTGGGTATTGATGGTGTATTGACGGTGTATTGATGGTGTTGGGTATTGATGGCTTATTGATGCTGTATTGATGGTGTATTGATGGTGTTGGGTATTGCTGGTGTATTGATGGTGTATTAATGGTGTTGGGTATTGATGGTGTATTGATGGTGTAAGGATGGTGTATTGACGGTGTATTGACGGTGTATTGACGGTGTATTGATGGTGTTGGGTATTGATGGTGTATTGATGGTGCATTGACGGTGTATTGATGGTGTTGGGTATTGATGGTGTTGGGTATTGATGGTGTATTGATGGTGTTGGGTATTGATGGTGTATTGATGGTGTATTGATGGTGTTGTGTATTGACGGTGTATTGATGGTGTATTGATGGTGTATTGACGGTGTATTGATGGTGTTGGGTATTGATGGTGTATTGATGGTGTATTGATGGTGTTGGGTATTGATGGTGTATTGATGGTGTATTGATGGTGTTGGGTATTGATGCTGTATTGATGGTGTATTGATGGTGTTGGGTATTGATGGTGTATTGACGGTGTATTGATGGTGTATTGACGGTTTATTGATGGTGTTGGGTATTGATAGCGTATTGATGGTGTTGTGTATTGACTGTTTATTGATGGTGTTGGGTATTGATGGTGTATTGATGGTGTATTGATGGTGTTGGGTATTGATGGTGTATTGACGGTGTATTGATGGTGTATTGATGGTGTATTGATGGTGTTGGGTATTGATGCTGTATTGATGGTGTTGTGTATTGACTGTGTATTGATGGTGTTGGGTATTGATGGTGTATTGATGGTTATGGGTATTGATGGTCAGACAGAGTTTAAACCAGGGAATTGCAGGGCAGGGAGGATAGAGCCAAGAGGAGCTACACCACAAACTACACAGCAAACAATGAAGTGCAACCAAACTGTTGTCGATGTTCATAAACTGAAATGCCTTTATTTAAATGCAAGAAGCATTAGAAATACATGTTCAGAATTATAAACCGTAGTCAGTGTGGATAACTATGACATTATTAAGTTAATAAGTTGTATGAAGGTTGTGTATAATTTTATGTGAAGTGATGTTATTTCGCTTCGTAGTCCCCCACTCAAACTGTGTGATATTACTGTGCATTATTACTGTGCATTTCTTCATATAGCTAAAGTTAGAGATGGAATATATTATACATTCACCATTGAGACTCGCAAGTTCAATTTATAGTGTGATAAACTACGGTTCTATTGAGTGTATGGGGAAACGGGGACAGCAGGCGGCGTGGTAGGGCTGAAGGGGGGGTGGATTATTATTATTTATTTCTTAGCAGACACCCTTATCCAGGGCGACTTAAAATTGTTACAAGATATCACATTATACATTATTTCACATTATACCGATATCACATTATTTTACATACAATTACCCATTTATACAGTTGGGTTTTTACTGGAGCAATCTAGGTAAAGAACCTTGCTCAAGGGTACAACAGCAGTGTCCCCCACTGGGGATTGAACCCACGACCCTCCAGTCAAGAGTCCAGAACCCTAACCACTACTCCATACTGCTGCCCTGTGGATAATAACGACCCCTCACTTCTAAATATAGCACTACATCCCTGTTAAAAATGACTTAATGGTAACAACAATGCATTAAATGAAATGAAATACAATCTAAAGGTCTAATAGTGGGCGTAGTGGAACGCCCAAGTTCTGATGAATCACCAAACAAAATCTAAAATAAGTATGGAAGGGGACACCCTAATTATGGGACATGGGAATGATAGAGTGCAAGATTGTTTCTATCACAAATGATGAATGCCCTGACTAGATGCAATTCATGTCTAGATTTGGTATTAACAAACAATGATGCAAGGATACAAAACTTGTAAGTAATAGAACCACTAGGAATAAGTGACCAGAGTTTGTGATAAATAAATAAAGGGCAGTACACAAATCAAAGACAATGGTATACAATTCCAGGAGAGCAAATTACAAAGGAATGTGACAGGATCTTATAAACACAGACTGGTATAGAATACTAATAGATAATGAAGTTGAAAACAATTGGATTACATTTAGGGATATAATGTTAGAAATGCAGGATAAATGTCCCCAGAAAATCAGAAATGGTAAACTTAAGAAAAAGGAACCACTAAGGGTAAATCAATCTATTAAGCTGGGTATTAAAAATAGAATAAGTATATCTTTCTATTAAATCAAAGGAAGCAGCCTCACAAATAGAATACAGAGAGGCCTGTAGAGACCTTAAAAAGCAGACTAGGAGAGCGAAAAGGGAACTAGAGAGACAAGTAGTGGCAGATAGTAAACTTAATCCAAAAGGATTTTTGCAATATCTTAACGCTAAAAGGAAACTGAAAGAGGAAGTCAGTCGTTTATGTGACAACAGTGGTAATTTAGTGACAAAAGACAACCAAATCACAGATGTACTTATTCAATACTTTGTACAGGTATTTACAAAGGAGGATTTATGCAATATACCAAGGTTAACAGAATGTACACAAACATCATTACCAGAGTTTGCTATAGAAGAGAATGAAGTACTAAGGGAGTAGCAGCACTTAAAATAAACAAATCCCCAGGGCCCGATGGAATCTGTCCAGGAGTCCTCAGGAAACTAGAGTACCGATTTTTAAACCAATATGATTGAAGGGTATGTCATATGAAGATAGACTGAAAGAGCTGAATCTGTATAGTGTAGAAAGGAGGAGAGCCAGAGGCAACTTAATAGATGTATTTAAAAACATCAGGGGTTTAACAGAGTAACTGCTGAGAATTGTTTTCACAGGTCACAGAGAACAGAACCAGGGGCCACAGATGGAAGCTGAAGAAGGGTATATTCAGAACCGAGGGGAGAAGGAGCTTTTTCACGGAAAGTGTGGTGAACAATTGGAACAGGCTGCTGGACAAAGTTGTTAAAGCAAAGACTATCGGATCCTTCAAGAATAGACTAGATGCTGTCATGAACAATACTGTATAACCCTCTCTGTGACCATAATAAGACCTTTAGATAGCCGCCTGGAGGAAGGGCGGTCCGTTTAGCCACGGATTCCCAGAGGTTTCATTTCCCCTACTAACTAAATGGTTCAGGCTTTTTTGTTTTTCCTCTCCTGAGTGTTAACGGACCACGCTTGCATTAAGTGAGCAAGCATAGGTGGGCCAAATGGCCTTTTCTCATTCTAGAATTTCTTATGTCCTATTGATGGTGTTGGGTATTGGTGGAGTATTGACGGTATTTCCTGTGTTCATGTACTGGTTGTTTTTAAAAATTGAGGTTAGCAGTTTTATCATCAACCTTAATTAACACGGTTCAAGCGTCACCACCATGTGTGGTAAGACTGTAAAACATTGAAGAATATAGGGAATTATCATTGTATAATAATAGTAATAATAATAATAATAATAATAATAATAATAATAATAATAATAATAATAATAATAATAATAATAATAACACATTGTGTAGTTGCAATAACAGGCACTCAGAATTACTGGAAACACTACAAGAGAAGGTTAAGAAGTACATTTGTGAAATGCTCCTTTCCCGACAGGAAATTTGAGCAGGTAGAGACAGCGTTGTGTTTTATGTAATCAGTCCCGTGTTCAGTATGAGAACTGTACCTTCTAGTGGTGAAGTGGTAAATAAAAAGTGGTTAAACGCCTCTGTTTGGTGGAGTTGAACAGATAGATTCAACAGAGATAGATTGAACATGAATAGATACATTGTTATTGGCCCTCAGCCAACCAGAGCCCCCCATACAGTCCTTTCCCTCTCGGGTGCTGTTCAGACCCGACGGTGCGATTCACGTGAACAGTTCTGTGAGGGTCCTTTCGTGGGCTAGGATGAAGGCTACTAGCAGGTCCAGTGTGCCTAACAACAGAACATTAACAGAACATAAACAACCAATCATAGAACACACACACACACACACACACACACACACACACACACACAGAACACGCAGTCCAGTGGCCAGGACCCCCTGCTCGCGCCACAGTTCTGACTGAGAGCTCTCAGCTGTCGGTCTTGAGCACAGCAACACAACACAGATGCTCACTGTTAAAATATCTTGTCTTTAACCTAGTATTTGCACATCACAGGAGGGTAGAAATGAATAAACTCTGTATCCCTTATATGAGAAGTGGGTAAATGCTATATTGCCCAAATTAAAAGTAGGCAGACACCGTTTACCTGCGTATACCCTCGACTACACCACTGCGCTTACAGGTGGGCTAGTCATGAAGATTTGGGTTTGAACACTGTAGAGTGTTACTTGAATATTTAACTTTTCTTTTTTCAGTTTTTTAAGGCAACATTCCAATAACAGCAAACAAGTGCACGGTACGGCGCTCTCAGAAGCGGCTGTGTCTAGTCCCAGTAATGCTAAATAAAGCACACGAGATATATATATATATATATATATATATATATATATATATATATATATATATATATATATATATATATATATGCAATTTGGAGTTACATAACACACAGTACTGGATATAGACAAATAGTTGGTTGTATTATAACTATGACCAAAAGCTTTGCATCACCCTATAGAATTAACTCATTTTGCTTCATAAAGTCGAATGAAACTTGCTGAATAATGTAATGTTACGTTAACATAGTGAATTGCATACTGCTTGTAGTTTTCCATATACTTAAAGGAAAACTAACACAAATGATAAAATGTGACATTTCAAAATCTGTAATGTATTATTTATTTATTTATTTATTTATTTATTTATTTATTTATTTATTTATTTCTTAGCCGACGCCCTTATCCAGGGAGACTTACAATTAATGTACCACTATTATCGCTTCCAGTAGACTTTTGTGATATAATTTTGTAGTTTCTTTGATAACTACAAGATTTTGTAGTATTTTGTACTTAATCATATCCTGATGTAACTATCACTATTTAATCATATCCTGATGTAACTTTCACTATTATCTGCTGTATTATTGAATTGTGGTTTGTCACACTTGAGAATTATTGTATTTCTTGTTCTTATTGTATGACTTATATTGTAACACTTGAATGTATTTGTATTTGCTTGCGATTGTAAGTCGCCCTGGATAAGGGCGTCTGCTAAGAAATAAATAATAATAATAATAATAATAATAATAATAATAATAATAATAATAATAATAATAATATCTAAATGATGTTCATATAGATTTTTTTGAAAAAAGATATCTAAATCATAAAATTCTAGGTGATGCAAACTGGTGGGTTTAGCCTAAAAAAAATGAAATGGCTCCTGTAAGATGCAAACGTGTTTTTACAGGATAATCCTGGAATTTACGATATTGTTAGATAGTACAAGTTTCAAATGTATGTAGAAGTTTAAACAAATGCTTTAAAGCATATTTTTCTAAGAATTAACACATATGTTACATTATTATTATTATTATTATTATTATTATTATTATTATTATTATTATTATTATCGTTGTGAGCTAAACTTACAAACTTGTGCGCATAGGCTTGTATATGGGGCTATATTAGAAAAGAGTTGAACAGAAAGGAGAACAAATTAACATGGTTAATATAGTAATTTTATAAAAGATTACAGGCTACCCAAGAGTATCTGGGCACTGGAAGTGTATAGAGATCTTTGCCCCCACGTCTTGCCAGCACTGCAGCCAGAGGCGCTTTTACAGACCGGCGCGTGGGTTCCTGAAGCGAGTGCATTTGAATTATTACACAGTCAATTCTATTGTTATGAGAAATACATTTCTGACTATACTCCACATGGTTTATACTTTATTGAATTAATAGTAGTTGATTTGACAACAGTTTTTAAGTTTCATTTGATGTATTATTATCGAGGCGTGATACTAGCTCTGTGCAAACAAAGCCCGTTTCTTTCTGTATCAATTGATAAAGCTTTGTTGCTTGCAGCTTCAATTTGAAAATTTAGAATCAGGTGTCAACTTTAATTGGCAATGGGATATATTTATAAATGGGCTATATGCTTCTCTCGTGTGTGTGTGTGTGTGTGTGTGTGTGTGTATATATATATATATATATATATATTTATATATATATATATATATATATATATATTTTTTTTTTTATATATATATATATATATATATATATATATATATATATATATATATATATATAAGCGTTTAAAACAAACTAGTACAGATAAAGAAATTATATTGATAATAATAGTTATTATTATTATTATTATTATTATTATTATTCCCCAGAGAGTTTTCATTTTGCACATTTAAAAGCATCTGTCAAAAATATTCCTTTTATTATTATTATTATTATTATTATTATTATTATTATTATTATTATTATTATTATTATTATTATTATTATTATTCATACTTTTTTGTTAACAAAAGGACGTTTGTTTTAATTTATTTTTCTCAACTTCAAGTAATTCTGATCAATATAATCATGTAACTACACCCTGCAACTGTTTATTTTAAAATGTTAGTTTTTTATAACTCAAACACTCGTGTGGTTAAAAAAGAAAACTGTTCTGCGAAGCCATGGTTAGAAGCACATACTAATTCTATTTGCAGTCACCCGTTTTACTGCTCGCAACTTTCTTCAGTATCTGATTAATATGTGTACAGCTTTAGAAAAGAGCGTTCCTGTGGGGGTTCTATATAGAATATGTCTGGAACCCTGCTTCGTTGGGTTCTTGATAGAACCATATTACTGAACCACACAGGGTTCTAGGTATCGGAGTAAAACAATACACCATATTTGTAAACAAATTCCAAATATGAAGCATTCGAAAACCCTTAAATGTGATCCATATGGATCTATAGGGGCCTGATGCACGAATCCTTATTAATCGTATATTTATAGCATACAAAAATAAAATGACGCAGCCTATCTTAAAACGTATACATTTTACACAGTTAAATGATCACATACAACTTAAAAATCAGTTACAGTGTAGAAGAACGAAAACGAGCAGCGTGCTATTAGTGCAATGTTGGCATCAATGCATTGACCTCACTAAACCAGATATTTAAGCAATACACGAAAATCTGGTGCAACAAATTTCTCTGTATCATTCCCTGGTGCAGGATTAGCCAGGCAAAACTCCCGCAGGGGTGGAAGTGACAAACACAAATTAGATTTTTTAAAACAAGCAATAGAATGTCGATTTAATAACACATGATTATTGGTAAAAGACGCAATGAAGAATGAACTAATTATCTTGAGTTTACCTTGGACATAATCTGTGTTCAACTAGTACCGTTCAAGGAGCAGATTGCATTCAAATTGTGTACAGCGTCTTAGATAAGGCAGAATAAATGTTGGCATTGAAACAACAATTCACAATGCCGCCCGACTGCTTGGTTACAACAGGGAACGCAGTTGTATTTGAAATACGACCAATACAATTGAAATGACAGGTATCTTCAGATGTGTCAACTGTATCAAGAGATTTTTATTATTAGTATATACAGTGACGTGACGACCACCCAGGTCCCCTTTTAACTTGCACACATGGGGTAAATTGTAACAAAACGGGGGTGTCTGACAAAACGTGCAAGGAAAACGCAACGCTTTTGTTACAAGGTCGCTCATGTAGCCGCTGCTCATGTGCCTCGCATTGATTTATACGAGTTCTGTACCGCGGCATTTTGTTTCTTCCTTTAAATAACAACACAAACGCAAACTCCTTATATTTTGGTGGAACAGTGTTTGATACAATAAAGTGGTTTGTTTGTTCATTATTTAGTTAAGCAATCATTCTATATATACTTTCACCAATTATATATATATATATATATATATATATATATATATATATATATATATATATATATATATATAATTGGTGAAAGTATAAAACTAAAAGGGATCCAATTTGCATGTGCATGTCCAAATATAATAAGAATTACTAAAATCAAAACCAACACAGCTTAATAACAATGAAGTGAGATATATTTTGTTAGCTACCATTATCTTACTGGCAAAACGTGCATAATAAGTGCATCACAGCCTCATCAGGCTTAGAAGAAAGTTTGATATACTATACGTATATGTATGTATTCCATTTCATTCATATTATAACAGAAACACATTTTAAAAAATCATGCAGTTACCTTGTCACGGGATCATTTTCTGTGTTATGTTGGTTTTCAGAACAATGTTGTTGCTGCATTCTGAATCTTTTGCATTGCAGTTTCTAAATCAAATCACTTGGATTTTACAGATTAGTTTCATGTTGAAAGCTTTTCCAAATATCCGCCAGGGGGAGACAGTGCTGTCGTTTGAATCGCGGCTGCTCATCCTTTTTGCCATCTTGGAAGAAGTGCGGTGCTTCTCTCGTTTGAGAATTCTAAAATGCGCACCCTCTTTCTGCAATCCCATGTCGTGACACTGATGGCGTTATTAAAGCACTTGTTTGCGGCACCTTATAAGTCCTTTCTCAAGACACGAGGCGTCATCAAGCGTCACAGTGGACTAGAAAACAAGATTTCAGAAACATTACATTTTATTTTTCAGTAAACCATACACTGTCATAAATAGCAGAACTGAAGCTAACTTTAAACAGCATTTAAAACGGAGTTGCCTCCAAATCTATTGTGCACATCTGGTAACTTGAAATGCAAGAGAACATTCATTATCAATACCAATAAAGCTAAAGTTGCTTTTCTTTTCAATATCAAACACCCCCTTTTTATGTTGACTTAGAGAGAGAAAAAAAAGACCATTTACCCGTTTACAAAGCATTAGTATTTTGTTTCCTGTGATGGGTAAACTGCGTCCGTCTATGTTTTGTGTCCTTTTTGGGGGAAAGGTTGCAGGTTTGACCCGGCTGATGTTTCCCATGTGTTTCACTGCAGGAGAAACAGCCCCGCATGTATCAGTATCCACTCGCTTCACCACAAGGGACGGGGACGTTTCGTCTTGTTGCCATTGGGTCAGCTATTAAGCTTTACAAGTGTCACTTTGCAAGCTAATAAATATGACCTTCTTTACAAATAGAGGAAGCACGGATAACACGCTGTGACAATGCAATTGCTTTATTTGAATTTCTGCAACACAGTTTTGTAAATGGTATTTTCTTTTAAATGCCACATGTATGTTTGTTTATTTATTTCTTATGCATTGTATTATAACCCGAATCGCATTTTCAAATGAATATGCAATTTAAATAAATTATTTGATTTGATTTTGACTAGAAAATAAAGCCTGTGTTCTGACCTTTCCAACCTACGGGAATAAAGAATACAGATTTATACTTCATGATATAATTATTGCATTGCTTTGCTTAACAGATTTCACACGACCTCGTATAAGCGTATACGATAAATTGCACTAAAGTTACGTTCTGATCCATTTAAGCTATTGCAATTTTGTAACGCATGGAAGTAAAGGGGAATAGGCTATATTGTAACCCCCTTCTAAATTGTACGATTCCTGTATGGTAAATGGCAGATCATGCCGCATTATACATTCACACTAAAATATATTTTATGATACATTTATTTCAATTAACCAACGTTGCGCTTTTAGAAATGGTTTAGTGTTAGAAACAAATACAGCTTTCTTTTTTGTTCTTGCAATGTTAACGTGTACCATATATGAATTTCATAAAAGAGAAATAATTAAGGTACATGTTCAAATTATATATCCTAAAGAAATTAACTTATTTAATCGCTTTTTGAAGCAATTCTGTACTTTAACAGATTCCTGTACCAAAAAAAAGACGTCGTTTCCATTTTGGGGGAAAACTGTTTGGCCCTAATGTTAATATATTTGATGAATACGTGATGTAATATATAAGTATTTTTTTTCTTTTGAGTCGGGTGATATGTTCGTCAACATGAATATATATATATATATATATATATATATATATATATATATATATATATATATATATATATATATATATGTGTGTGTGTGTGTATATATATATATATATATATATATATATATATATATATATATATATATATATATATATATATATATATATGTGTGTGTGTGTGTGTATATATGTATATATCAGAAGACACAGAACTGGACAATAAACTGAATAAAACACAACTTTGAAAAACTATTCCGAAATAAACTGCCGATTCTTAAAGCTATTTAAAGATATAAATATTTAGGTGCCTGTCTACATTTTGTGTATCCAAAAAAGGTTTTGTAAAAAATTCCAAAGCGATTTGCAATAACTTAAATGGGCTAAATAAAATAGTAATTTCTAGAAATTCGTAAAGAATATTTATCATTTGAAACATTCAAATGATCCCAAAGAAATAAGTGCACAGCGGGCTGATAAGGGCTTACGGCTTCTTTTGCATTCTAAACAGAGTGGTTCATTCAATGCATATGAAATCTTAAACGTGTAACGTACATAACACTCCTGCCGTGTTCAAAGACAGAAAGAGGTTAAGTTGCAGAGACCGGAATAGATATCTTGTGCTTGTAGCAGCCTATCAGGAAACAAGGGGACCAATGAAATCAAACGAGAGCTTCCAGCGTAACCAGCAAGATTGACGTGGAAGACGCGTCAAATGAATCTGAGCAAACTTGAGCCTGCGGGATAGACACATTTGTTTTAATCGTTTGAAGATCACCTTGGTCCTATTGTCCTGCACTTGAGAAAGTACTTCTTTAAAAGTTTGAGAACACATAAAGGAAACCATCCTCCTTGAGCTTTTCTCTTTTTTGTCACTGGCTCCTTGGAACAGTCTGCAGGGAGAACAAGCGCTTTTTCAGCCATTGAAGACAAATATTTCCAAGAAAGCATCTCGAACCGCCGGGCAATGGGTAAGAGTCCGCTCCCTTTCTGCATGGTTCAGTGGCGCATAGACGATAGAAGTAAAACTTGCTTACACGCCTGCATAACTTGGGAATTGTCAGCATGAAGTTCAGCCTCGGTTTGTGGACTTCTAAAAACTTTTTTTAAGCAGGCATTTCAAGGATGCATGTAGGAAATGCTGTAACAAGGGAGGGTTAAACAAAATGCAGAGGATTGATAGTTTTGTGTCTTTTTTATGACAGCAGCATAGTCATTCAGCGCAATATTTCAATTACATTGTGTACAGCGTGACTTTTTATTATTTTTCCAAAATGGCACAAGCCAGTGTGGGGTTAAAGCTATCGTGTTATTAATGTCCTTAATAATTCAATGAAACAAACAGTACCACGGCAGCAAGACATTTATATTTTTATTTTTTATGATAATCTTTTAAAACATAAATGAGTCTATATTTAATGCATTGCATGTTTAGGTTGGAACGATCATTTTTCCATGATCAAATTTAAGGCACTCGTGGGAAGCAGTCATTGTTTTGACAGCTGTTTTTATTAGTTTTATATCTTTGAATATTTTTTCCATGCTGATTTTGATCATATTTTTTTTTTAGAACAAACGTACGGAGAGGTGAATCAGCTGGGCGGTGTGTTTGTAAATGGAAGACCCCTTCCCAATGCCATCAGGCTCAGAATTGTGGAGTTGGCCCAGCTCGGAATCAGACCCTGCGATATTAGCAGACAGCTAAGGGTCTCCCACGGGTGTGTGAGTAAGATTCTGGCTCGATACAACGAGACTGGCTCCATCCTACCCGGGGCGATCGGAGGCAGCAAACCCAGGGTCACAACCCCCAACGTGGTGAAAAATATAAGGGACTACAAGCAAGGGGACCCGGGCATTTTCGCCTGGGAGATCCGCGACAGGCTCCTTGCAGATGCAGTCTGCGACAAGTACAACGTTCCCTCAGTCAGCTCAATAAGCAGGATTTTAAGGAACAAGATTGGAAATCTCTCCCAGCCGAACCAATACGAATCCCCCAAGCAGCAACCTCCCCAGCCAGCCCTGCCTTATAACCACATTTACCAATATCCGTACCCAAACCCAATGTCACCCACCGGGACCAAAATGGGCAACCACCCCGGAGTCCCCGTCTCCGCAGGACATGTTAGCATTTCGAGAGCCTGGCCCTCGGTTCACTCTGTCAGCAACATCCTGGGAATAAGAGCGTTCATGGATCCAACAGGTTCGTGCTAAATACATTATTATTATTATTATTATTATTATTATTATTATTATTTATTTCTTAGCAGACGCCCTTATCCAGGGCGACTTACAATCGTAAGCAAAAACATTTCAAGCGTTACAATACAAATACATGCTACTTGCTGTATTGTTTTCAGTTTTCAGTTACTACTTCTACTACTACGACTACTACTACTACTACTACTACTAATAATAATAATAATAATAATAATAAGCTTTAATTCCCATTTAATTGACTGTTAAACAATTAACACTTGTTGTGGACTGTGGAGAGAAGTAGTTAACATAGTTATAGTATATTAGAATATATGTATTATATGTAATATATTAGTTAACTGAGAACGTGCACATATATACATAATAATACGGTCTGCTAACAATAGTTATGTTAGACACTATTTAAATAGAGCAATAATCCGTTTTAATAATGCCCATTTATGTAGAAACATATATTGAATCTGTTGAATACATAAAAAGGTGATTTAAAGTCTGCGTGTAGGGCTGTTGGCAGTGTAAAAAAGATTTCTTGTGAACATATAACAACTGTTAATATGCACCTATTGGATAACCAGCTCCATTAGTAGACTCAAACTAATGGGCCACAGCGTGTTATAGACCCTATACATCTTAACTGCCTTGGAATTTTAATAGAACCAAATATTACCCTTTAACAATAATAGCGTACTAAGTCCTACGTGTTAATGTTAA
Organism: Acipenser ruthenus; assembly: GCF_902713425.1. Taxonomy (NCBI): domain Eukaryota; kingdom Metazoa; phylum Chordata; class Actinopteri; order Acipenseriformes; family Acipenseridae; genus Acipenser; species Acipenser ruthenus. The sequence continues at coordinate 80,953,876 of NC_081194.1, forward strand.
TTTTTTAAAATGAGACAGAAAAACAACAATTCTGTACCAATATAAATGGCCAAATGTTTTACATCAACTAGAATTTTAGGACTGAGACGTAATTAAAAAAAAAAAAACACATCATGTAATCAAATAAACTACAAAATTATATTGCAAAAGTCTGCCGGAAGACATAATAGTAGTACAGTATTTCATGTTAGATTTCGAAATGTCACATTTTTCTCTTTTTTTGCCATTTTGTCGTTAAGTATATGGAAAACTACAAAGCGATATGTAATTCAGTGTGTAAACCTCACATTATTCAGTTTTCTTATTTTTATAAGAATGTTATTTGAATTTTTATTGGTACTGTACTATGCACATATATGCATTTCTGCCAGAATGGTTTATTAATATTGGCAATATTATTTTCACACACTAAAAAGAAGAAACCTTTCAGTCAGTTTCTTGCAGTTATTGTGCACACAGGAACAGGCCCGGTTCCACGGGAACGACCTGGAAGAATATAGGACTCACTTGCTATCTGAAAAGACTAAAGAGCAAATAAAAGCGCACGGATTCTGCTTGACGATGTTCTTCATTCTGCATGGTTTATTCAATGCACTAAAAGGCATATAAAGAACTACAATTGGGAATTCGGAATACTTGCTTTGAAGTAACCCACTGTGTTTTCCATTCCAGGAGCTATCGCTGGTACAGATGGATCTTACCAGCCAAAACTGGAGGATTGGAGTAGTGTTAACAGAACGCCATTTTCAACACCTCACGGCGTGAATTGTATTGACAAATCATCTATCGACCCCGATATTAAATATGCACAGGTAAGCAGCTATTATTTTGTCACCGCTATTTCAACTTGTTTTTTTACTGTTCTAGGAACAAACACGTAATACTAAAATAGTGTAATGTTTCACACACACACACACACACACACACACACACACACACACACACACACACATATATTAACAGTGACAAACTATTAAACAGATTTTAATTTAATGTGTTTCATAACACGGCGCTAAGGAGCAGTGTAGTTTAAATTATGTTGTAAATAATAACACATAGATCCTCATATGCACACGTTTATGCTCTTTTTTAGCCGGCTTCAACCCTGTCCAGTTTTGTCCCAGCTTGTGCCTATTCTTCCAACCAGTATGGAGTGTATAGCGCGCCTGCGGGTGGCTACGTGACCCCTGCGCATCATTGGCAGGCTCAAAGCGCGAGCTTATCCCACCCAGGGAGCGCTATGACTATGCATGGAGGAGAAATCCACTCTCCAATGGCCTTTAAACTTCCACCAAGAGACGGTAAGCAGCATTATTTCAAATACATTATGGCTTTTTGAGCGATATTCTCAAATCAAATACAATCGTGCAGTATCTAACAGTATCTACTAAAAGGGGCCCCAAACCAATCGTTTTGTTGGCTAGAAAGTAGGCTAATGTTGGGACAATTTATTACCCATGTACTCCAGTGGATTATATACTTACTGATATGAAAATATATTTAACATATACACAAAATATGTACTTATAATTAACATTATAATGTAATAAAATGGTCCATTTATATATGCAGAAATGTAATAGGCCTATGTCATAGTTTATTAATAACGAGTCAAATACTGTTTTACAGGTAAGCTGTTAAAACTATTATTATAAGGGACATAGTGCCCACAAAAAACTGTTCAAATGGTTTCCAGGTACATTTGTATTTGATAATAATAATAATAATAATAATAATAATAATAATAATAATAATAATAATAATGAATAAGAATTATCTTTGAAGTGAATTGCCTGTGTTATGATTTAAAAGTATTAAGACTTGACGTATGTTGAAAGATTACCTTTTGAGGGGGCTATAATACATAGTTTTAAAAACGAGTATTACAGTCCATACCACGTCAGTAGTTAAAATACATATGGTATACATAAAGTTAGCCAACCAACTACTTACTTGTCACGTAGCCTAACATGACATAACTTAAGCTTCAAAATCAGACACAGTGCATGGCTTCATTATTATTTCAGACATAAGACGCGTAGCTTTAACCCTTTCACTTAGTCACCATCTCATCAGACACACGGTTTTTCAATCATCTTGGTAAAAAGACCTATGCTTTGCTTGCTGTGAAAATATATTTCTTTTTTTTCCAGTAGGACACAGAAAACCTCCCAGTCCCTTAAGCAAACAGCACGAAGCTTTGAATAACTTACATGGACACACGATCCCTGCCTCTTCTTCATAACTCAGAGAAGCAAATTCATAAACTTAAACACGGATCTAACATGCCACCCACGCACCTGACCCATTAGCATTTCACATTCCAAGAACTTACAGTAAGTGGAAGCACTATATCTATACTGCCATTGAAAGGGTTAAATCAAGGTGGGAGCCTTCATATAAAACACCATGACAGAGAGCGGACAACGTTTCAGAACAAGAGCGACAACTGGGACAGCGGTTTCAACCGGCATTTTACTGTCTCTTCATACAGTGGGTGATGGGGATCGGGAGTTTTATTTTTATTGTCAGTACAGTAACTACGAAATTCAAAACCAAACTGTACTTACCTAATAACGAGACCAAAGGCATAACATATTTATTTAAAAGAATGGCTAGTATTAAAATGCTGATTATTATTACTATTATTAACAATGATAATAATTATAAATCATGATTATTATTATTATTATTATTAATACTAATGATCATAATAATCATTTTGAAGACTTTGCCTGTACCGCCCATGCGATCCTATTCTTAAGTAGTATTGAGTATATCATATATGTTTGTGTATGCTTTATAGGTATTGTAATTGTTGATTTTTGGCTTTTGCAAAGCCGAATATCCACATGTTTCAAAAGATGTGAACAAATTCATTACAACGTGTTGTATATCCGAGATTGTAAATGTCAGATAATTTGCAAAAACGTATCTATATATCCATTTGTAAATATGCTAAATAAAGTCATAAGACAAAACAAGATCGCCATTTGCATGACGAGTGTCTTCACTGTTTGCTTTTGAGTGTAGCTATGGCTAATTAACACCCTAATTAACTCATTTTGATTCATAAAGTCGAATGAAACCTGCTGCACAATGGCGCATATTGAATTGCATACCGCTTTGTAGTTTTCCATATACTGTAAATCTAACATGAAAAACTACTACTATTATGGCTTCCGGTACACCTTTGCGATACTATTTTGTAGTTTCTTTGATTACATATTAAATAAAATATCTAAATGATGTTGATATGTTTTTTTTTTTAAGATGTCTAATTTCTAAAGTTCTACGTGATGCAAAACCTTGGCCATAGGTGTATAGCGGCTGGACTCAGTTTTAGGATTACAGAGATGGTCGGCTGAACCTAGCCTATTAGTGTATTGATTGTTCATCATAACAGAGCCAATACAAATATACATTATCCATCTTTAAAATTCTGATTAGCATATGCTGCAGTTGGATTAAAAAAAAAATGAAATCGTGTTCTAATTTCTCGCTCGTGGCAGGCGGGAAGGTTTGTTTTAAGGCGTGCTAAGCTTTACCTACACTTTTTGACTGAAGGGTTTTTTTTCTCGAGTTAATGGTGCTTTACGATTTTCGGCGCCTATCATAAGATCTTATCACTTGAGACGTTTTCGTTTTAGGATTAACGCCACACACTTCGTGTTCTCCTGTTAAATCGTGTACACATGTATTCTAACTGGAAACCAAGACTGATTTGTTGCCAATTAATGTTTTGCAGTGGACAAATTAGTCATCTGAACATATCATGTCATTTTGTTTCACGTTTAGACCGTATTTGTGTAGCAGTTCTGCCGTCACCAAGTCTATCATATGTTTAAACATCCCACCACAAACGTGAACTAGACTGTCAGAACAAGCAGCCTATAAATATATGAATAACAAGAAACACAGACTACAGAAAACAAAAATAATATTGAAGAATAAATTAATGAAATATGTATCAGCCACGCAGCCTGTATATAATGTTGAAATAACATAGCCTTCTTCAATAGTTTGTAGAAACCTGTCAAACGTGTTCTTCAGCTGACATCCACAGTATCTGCAGGCCTACGCCTTTATTACTCGGTGTTATAAATCGCATTCATTCACAAATGAACATGTTTAAAAGTGAACTGTTTTAGACCATCTAATATTCTTGCATTTATTTGAATACAATTCGAACACGCTTAATTCAAGACTAATAAGAGGCCTACCTATATGTTAACTGTGTGGTTTGTCGGTCGATTGCAAAGCAATTACCTACACAACACTGTATTTGAATATGTTCGTGTTTGTGGTAGTTTGGTTAATGTGAAGTTACATCTGTCTGTATCCATGTTAGCAAACAGCTTCACGACGAACTCATTTCAATTTTTCACGTGCAATAAGATCCAGCTTTGCTGTTGCAGCCTTTGGACTATACCTTTTTAGTGTAAAAAGAGATTGTTGTCAGTGCAACTGCTGTTTGTACGATTTGCACAGGGTACAAGCTCATTACTGAAGCCACAGTGTCGTTCATTTCATTTTGAATTATCATTTATTATACGCAGTAATGTCTCTTTCTATGATCGCGGTGTTAACATTTTTTTTTCTTAAAGAAGTGTATTCAAGAAGATAAGTCAAGATTGTAAAGTGAACCCAATACAACAACAAACAAGTTTGTTATAATTATTCTTAGTTATGATAAGAAACACTGGGCCATGTTACCAACGCTGTAACTCACAATAACTTAGTCTAAGAATGACTTATCAATCTCTTCTGAACTACAGTACCGTTTCATATTCTGCTGATTGTAATTGAAACAGTGTACAATTTCATTAATGTCATCATGGGTTTCATTAAGGAAACAGACACAGGACGTTGAGTAAAAGCTTTATACCCACATTATGCCCACCTCTTATAGACCAGCGTTAAGTTTACACCATTTAGCTCCTGAACAGTTAAGAGCTCCTGCAGCATCTAGCAGTTTTCTATTAGTTCTGTAACATCAGCAGCTTGTTACAGCTTTAAGGACCGTATTCTCACTTGGTTTGTGCGCTATTTATAAATAGCATGCTGGAAGGGCTTTTACACACACTCTAAAAGCTCTTCTTTCAGCGAGCAAATAGCGCGTAAACCAAGTGAGACAGGGCCCTAAATTTACAAATAATAATATATAAAATGTGTACAATCAATTATTGGGTTACATGCTTTTGAATACCTGCCTAAGTCGTACACACAGCTGGGTGCTCTGGCCTATGTAATAGCTAGCTTCCAAACCACACAACGGTAATGCCTTAAATAATAATAATAATAATAATAATAATAATAATAATAATAATAATAATAATAATAATAATAATAATAATAATACATCGATTTTTAATTGATTTTGGTTTTATTTTACGCAACATGTTTTGTTGAAACATACCGAGATACGAAGATCACCACTTGATAGGAAATAATTAGCATCTATAAAGTGATAGAGTGTTTCGGTGTCCAGCGCTGGTTAAATTGTTAGGCTGCATCTGACTGATAGAGCCGATATTGATATTTCAAATATAGGTTATGCCGTTCAACAATACTCTTCTCAAAACCTCGCTCCTCGCGACACCTTAAATTAATCTTGGGACCCCCTTAGCGACGTCTGTCTGTTCCGTGAAGATTCCTATATGATAACGTTGTGGTAACGCCAGGTAATATCACATGGAAATCTAGTTTAAATATTTTAAGAAGTCAAACTCTATAAAAGATTCAACGGCATTAATGATGCGTCATCATAAGCCTATATATGCCCGTGATAGGCCAGTAACTGTGTGATTGTTAGTCTTGTGACAAGTCCACTCCAAATCCAAAATTAACGTACTGTTAACTGCCATCTATTAACCTTCTCTTTCATGTGCTTCAGTTGATTTTATATATTTGAGCACGATTTTCACACGGGCAAGTAATACAATTGCACTGGACTCTTTAAAACGTTACGGAGCAAATATTTTGAAGGAGTTTGTTATAGTAATTCTGTTTTCACAGCGAGCAGGCTAGAATACTAAATATGAATATGTTGTTCTATCAGATCATATATTTTACATCTTTAAACACTGTGCTTACCATCTGAGATTTACCCACAGATCATAGTGCCGCATAGTGATTTAGAAAGTACTGAGATAGTTGTGCAAACCAAAATGCTATAAAATAAACAAAACAAAGAAATAAACACAAAAACACATTCCTGCCTACACTTATCTATTACAACTGTAGGCCTATACAGTATAACAACAAAACGCATCCACAGTCCAATATAAACATAATCAGATTAGCACTGGAAATTTAACCATCCATAGACAGAACCCCCCACGTACACGCACACAGAACTCGCCACATATGCGTGCAGCGATCTCAGACATTAGACATGCTTTATAAGTTGTGGCCAATGGGGATTTTTATTATTTACAAGATATCTCATTTTAAGACAGGGCAAATGTTTGTCTTCTACTAAAATATTGTATTTTTAAAAACTAGAGCAATGCCTGTGTATAACCAATGAGGGCTGGCTGACGTCATATTTTTAAACGTTTGCTAGTTTTTTGATATAGCTTCGCTGGATGCAATCTGGAAACACATATGATAAAACGAACGCAAAGTCCACATAGATAGATAGATAGATAGATAGATAGATAGATAGATAGATAGATAGATAGAAAGATAGATGCCCCCCCCCCCCACGTCATACTTCCAACAGCGTTGTATACGTGGGTGTGGGAGAACAGCGTAAACACTGGAATGAGATAGGAAGGAGGCGCACAAAGATGAACGGATAAAAGCAAAGATGGAAACGACTGTGACTGCTGCTACAACGCTAATAATGATATTTATTATCATACCATTTCAAATATGTTTTTCACATAGTGCATACAAAGTAAGTTTTGGTAAGCCTCAAAATGTAAAGTAGAACGTTAAAAGTGAACAGAATAAGAACATTGTTTATGGACATTTTTATATTTCCCGCATACAATTTCTCAGTGTTTCGTGTCTGAGTTATTTGTGTTTGCTTGTCGCACTTGTGTCGCATCATTCAGACTAGTGTTTGAAAAGGTCATTTCCAACCCACTCCTTTTCACAGTCCATATAAACATATACACCTGGGTCTACACATCATACACGTATAGTTATATTACATCATTAGAAAATGTGATCGTAAGGACTGACTACAGGCAAACCCTATGGTTTCAGTTTGTTTATTGTCTAAATAATACAACGTGCTTTATTTCAAAGTGTCTGTTCTATGGAGACAGACAGTCACCAGTTAAACCACAGGACAGGTGACACAGTGCGGCTACTCTTCCTGCTCCAGCTGGCCTGCAGACTGCTAGTTTTTTTTTTTTTTTACAAGGTTTCTGTGCCTCTGAAAGAAAAGCAAAAATTCATGTTAAATATTTTGCTCTTTATTAAGAGGGCAGCAGTGTGGCGTAGTGGTTAGGGCTCTGGACTCTTGACTGGAGGGTTGTGGGTTCAATTCCTGGTAGGGGACACTGCTGCTGTACCCTTGAGCAAGGTACTTTACTTAAATTGCTCCAGTAAAAACCCAACTGTATAAATGGGTAATTGTATGTAAAAATAATGTGATATCTTGTAACAATTGTAAGTCGCCCTGAATAAGGGCGTCTGCTAAGAAATAAATAATAATAATAATAATAATAATAATAATTAATTTAAATTCTGTGGAATAGCAATCGCAAAGTTAACATTTCAAATGTTAAATTGTTAAATTATACACAAAAGCAAACTCTTCAAATAATTATTAAATAGCAAGACAAACTTCAGTATTTG